>NW_019955106.1:0-1510 GCF_002910315.2 Salvelinus sp. IW2-2015
CAGACAACGAAGAGGCAGCCTAGAGGGAGGAGGTCAGAGACCTGGCCGTGTGGTGCCAGGATAACAACCTCTCCCTCAATGTGATCAAGACAAAGGAGATGAAAAGGAGGACCGAGCACGCCCCCATTCTCATCGACTGGGCTGTAGTGGAGGTTAAGAGGTTCAAGTTCCTTGGTGTCCACATCACCAACAAACTATCATGGTCCAAACACACCAAGACAGTCGTTGAGAGTGCACGACAAAGCCTATTTCCCCTCAGGAGACTGAACATATTTGGAATGGGTCCTCAGATCCTCAAAAAGTTCTACAGCTGCACCATCAAGAGCAACCTGAAGTTTGCATCACTGCCTGGTAATGCAACTGCTCGGCCTCCGACCGCAAGGCACTACAGAGGGTAGTGCGTACGGCCCAGTATATCACTGGAGCCAAGCTTCCTGCCATCCAGGACCTCTATACTAGGCAGTGTTAGAGGACGTTCCTAAAAATTGTAAAAGATTCCAGCCACCCTAGACATAGAGTTCTCTCTGTTATCGCACAGCAATAGGTACCGGAGCGCCAAGTCTAGGTCCAAGAGGCTTCTAAACAGCTTCTATCCCCAAGCTATAAGACTCCTGAACAGCTTATCAAATGGCTACCCAGTCTATTTGCATTGCCCCCACCCCTCTTTTACACTGCTGCTTGATAAAAAAATGTATTTAAGTAGTCTAGTCAGATAAGAACTAATTCTTAATTACAATGATGTTTTACCGCTGCCAATCCCTCCCCTAAACCGTACGACACTGGGCCATTTGTGCGCAGCCCTATGGGACGATATGGGACGATAAAAATKTATCGTCCTATGGGACGATAAAAGCCGGTTGTGATACAGCCCARGATCGAACCAGGGTCTCTAGTGACGCCTCTGGCACTGCGATGCAGTGCCTTTGACCGCTGCAACACTCTAGAGTCCTACTCTCTGTTTATTATCTATACATAGTCACTTTAATAACTCAAACTACATGTACATATTAACTCAATTACCTCGACTAACCTGTGCACCCGCACATTCACTCTGTACTGATACCCCCTGTATAAAGCCTCGCTACTGTAATTTCACTGCTGCTCTTTAATTATTTGTTTTTTTATTTTCTACTTATCTGTCTTTTATTTAAGGTAGTTGATATGATGAAACAACTAAAAACAGTTTGTCCACCATCGTGAACACTTACGAAGATGGTCCTTTCTGTCCTAAAGACAGAATTTGGGCTTAACGGCAAGAAAGTTGATCTGTCATCAAAAGGAAACATACAAAACCTGGAAGGCCATGGAGAGCCAGAGTGGAAGAGGCAATGTCTGAGGCCCTCACAGCTTGAAGACGGGGATTTGGAGACTGATGGGGGTGTCGGGTTACAATAGGTCCTGAAAAGGAGGAAAATGCTGATTCATCTTTTTCTCTAAGAAAATAATAATAAACAGTCTTTCCTACAAAAAATTATTATACATATAAACATGTATTGTGTAGTAAGGTGTT
>NW_019955107.1:0-1510 GCF_002910315.2 Salvelinus sp. IW2-2015
AGTTCTGCTTTTCTGATGTATCAAATACTTATGTCATGCAATAAAATGCAAATGAATTACTTAAAAATCATACAATGTGATTTTCTGGATCTTTGTTTTAGATTCCGTCTCTCACAGTTGAAGTGTACCTATGATAAAAATTACAGACTTCTACACGCTTTCTAAGGAGGAAAACCTGCAAAATCGGCAGTGTATCCAATACTTGTTCTCCTCACTGTATGTGTGTGTATATATACACATACATACAGTTGAGGTTTACATACACTTAGGTTGGAGTCATTAACTTGTTTTTCAACCACTACACAAATTTGTTGTTAACAAACTAGTTTTGGCAAGTCGGTTAGGACATCTACTTTGTGCATGACACAAGTAATTTTTKCAACAATTGTTTACAGACAGATTATTTCACTTATAATTCACTGTATCACAATTCCAGTGGGTCAGAAGTTTACATACACCAAGTTGACTGTGCCTTTAAACAGCTTGGAAATTTCCAGAAAATGATGTCATGGTTTTAGAAGCTTCCGATAGGCTAATTGACATCAGTTGAGTCAATTGGAGGTGTGGCTGTATTTCAAGGTCTACCTTCAAACTCAGTGCCTCTTGGCTGATTTCCCCATTATGTCAAGCAAAGTCCTCAGAAAATAAATTGTAGACCTCCACAAATCTGGTTCATCCTTGGGAGCAATTTCCAAATGCCTGAAGGTACCAGGGTCATCTGTACAACGAATAGTATGCGAAAATATAAACACCATGGGACCGCGCAGCCGTCATACCGCTCAGGAAGGAGATGCGTTCTGTCTCCTAGAGGTGAACGTACTTTGGTGCGAAAAGTGCAAATCAATCCCAGAACAACAGCAAAGGACCTTGTGAAGATGCTGGAGYAAACAGGTACAAAAGTATCTATCCACAGTAAAACGAGTCCTATATCGACATAACCTGAAAGGCTGCTCAGCAAGGAAGAAGCCACTGCTCCAAATCCGCCATTAAAAAAAGCCTGACTACGGTTTGCAACTGCACATGGGGACAAAGATCGTACTTTTTGTAGAAATGTCCTGTGGTCTGATGGAACAAAAATAGAACTGTTTGGCCATAATGACCATCGTTATGTTTGGAGGAAAAAGGGGGATGCTTGCAAGCCGAAGAACACCATCTCAACCGTGAAACACGGGGGTGGCAGCATCATGTGGTTGGGGTGCTTTGCTGCAGGAGGGCCTGGTGCACTTCACAAAATAGATCATCATGAGGCAGGAAAATTATGTGGATATATTGAAGCAACATCAAGACATCAGTCAGGAAGTTAAAGCTTGGTCGCAAATGGGTCTTCCTAATGAACATTGACCCCAAGCATATTTCCATAGTTGTGGCAAAATGGCTTAAGGACAACAAAGTCAAGTGGCCATTACAAAGCCCTAACCTCAATCCTATAGAACATTTGTGGGCAGAACTGAAAAAGCGTGTGCGAGCAAGGCGGCCTACAAACCTGACTCAGTTACACCAGTTGCAAACC
>NW_019955108.1:0-1509 GCF_002910315.2 Salvelinus sp. IW2-2015
TGTCATCACAACAACACACACACGACAGTGTCACACACCACACGCGTCGGTGGGCTTCATCTCACTCCAGCACAGGTACTAAGACGTTAACATACTATCATTCAAAGCTTCTCCGCCACGTTCCAATCCGACACACATGGCTGCACTCTGTGATTTGTCGTACACACACAGCAACACACAATCACACATATCACACAGCACACACGTGACTTGAAGATCTAACAAAGCTTCCCTCTTAAACCTACACAGGCACCTGAACACACAAACACACATTACCTGGCTGTACACACAGACACACATACCTGGCTGCACACACAGACACACATACCTGGATGCACACACAGACACACATACCTGGCTGCACACACAGACACACAAAGGTAACATGTGAGAGGGACCCTTGACACAGAAGTATAGGATCACTATGTTTTAGGGAGACATAAAATAGAAGAAGAGGGTTATTTCTTAGTGAAGTTTACTGACCACTCAAAAGTATTAAAGAGTACACAGAATAATGAATGCATGCTCCATTGTTGTTGTTGATGTTGCATACAGGCCATATACTTACCATTTCAAGTGGTCAACTAAAAAAGGAATATATCCTATTTAGAGTAGCTTCTATCAAAAGACCGTGCACTCAAAGCATTATCCACATTAATGATGAAAACATAGACACACCAGACCGTATTCATTAGCATAGAATGCATTTAAGGAAGGCATGTACTATATATCATGTTGGTAGCCTTAAGATATGCTCTGCTTACTATTTCAAACCTACTCGTACTTTGCAAATGCAACTGTACCAGATGCATTAGTTTATGTTGGTTAAATGCGTTGGGCATATGCATTGCTATCTATTCATTACTGGAAAATGATACATTTCAAAGTAGTGGAATGTATTTTAAGAACACATTTTATCCAGTAGGCCTAGCTACGGCCCATCTATAATATAGGATTTCCATATAATGTACTGTATGTAGTACCCCCAAAGCCTCCTCGTGTCCTTATGAAGTACCCTAGTTCCCCTTCCATGCAGTGGCATGTAAATCATGTCCAACTACACGCAGAAAGATAACAAGCCTTCTCTCCGTGTTATTCATTTCACATTTACTCATCTAGCAGACCCTCTTATCCATATCATAGCCTACATATCCAGTCTCTGCATATAAGCCCTTCAGCAACTGTAGTCGGTGTAATAGTCTCTCCTACAGAGACCGTGAAGAGAGCCGTCACATGTTTCAACAAGCGCCCGTGACCAGACCTGCAGGGGCTTTGAAGCTCTCTATTAGCCGAGTGGAGGATGGCTAACGCGTAAACAGCTGTGTCTGAGGAGCACGCTGAAGAGTCGAGCGGGGGAGCGCTGCGGCGCTGGCTTCTGTGATCCCGGGGTGGACATGGGTTCCGCTCGCTCAGACTCGACTCGCAGCGGGAGAAATCGATCTGAAGAGGCCTTAGCCTTAGCCACGGTGTGCTAAAGGGATTGGCCGCAGCGCACCCGCGAGCACGGGG
>NW_019955109.1:0-1509 GCF_002910315.2 Salvelinus sp. IW2-2015
TACCCTGCCTTCATGTACATATCTACCTCAAATACAATTTGCAATTCATTAACTACATTTCAATAGGTGCAATAACTTATCTCTGTACACTATTCTGATTAGATACTATTTAATGCTGAGTTTGGACACAGGTTTCTATAGGAACACCAAGGCACCTGGACCACATATTGAGATGTGCCTTTACTCTTAGTCCCTCAACGGTCACCTTATGTAACAGCTGATTTACTTAAAATAAATTATCTAGGGATAGGCTTCCGATTAACGGGACAGTTGTAAATTATGCAGCGTTTTGTGCAGATTGCAGATTTTAGAGAAACAACAAATGTCGGTACTTAAAAGTGTCTTATATTGTCTGAAAGCTTAAATTCTTGTTAATATAACTGCACTGTCCAATTTACAGTAGCTGATACGGCGAAAAAATACCATGCTATTGTTTGAGGAGAGCTCCTAACAACAAAACACTTTTTTCAACTCAATAGGTTTTATAAATTCACCTCTGAAGGTGAAATATGTTCTTACATTCTGAAATCATCCAAAGGGTCCCAGAGATAACATGAAGTGTCGTTTTGTTAGATAAAATCCTTTTTCATATCCTAAAAAGGTCCATATAGCATGCACGATCAATTTTGTATTTTTTTTGTAATTTGCAAAGAAAGGAATCTGTGAATATCTCACCCTAAACGTTGTTTCAATGAGTCAAATCACGTTCGTATCTATTCCTCAGAGATCCTAGAAGGTAACGAGACTTCACTATATCATTAGGGGTAGTATATCTAGTATATAGTATAGAGATAGTATATCCTATAGGACACCATATTTGGTCAGAGAGCGACTCCTTCATGGCACGCCGATAACGCGGGTCGGCCATCACTTGAAGGACTGTATCTTTGTCAAATAAACACCAGTTTGGGTCAAACAAAATTAGCTAGATGAGCTGGGATTTACGGGAATATCCAGAAACCCCGTCTCGGTTGTAAAATGTAGGCATAAAATGTAGGCGCTAACTTTTTGCGACAGCATGCCTTTTCCTTTTGGATGAAAATTTGATATTCAGAGTTATGAAGTTATGAAAACGGGTTGTTTTGCAAATGTTAAACTGTTGTTAACATGGTTACTAATACTTGGAAAGCTAAATCAAAGTCCAAGTAAACAGATTTGACGATATTCTGGCAGAAAAATGGAATAGGAATGTGAATGTCTCCTTCACGATTTGCCCAAATGTACCTGGGGACTTCACACTAAAAGTCGTGTAGTTCAGTCATATTTCAAGTTATCCATCTGAAACTTTGCACATACTGCTGCCATCTTGTGGACACTATCAGAAGTAGTAGTAATCACCAGTAGTGATGTGATGGCTAGAACTATGACCTTTCTCTTGCATTTCAAAGATGGTGGTAAAAAAGACTGGTTGTTGTTTTCTTTGTATTTTCTTCTACCAGATCTATTGTGTTATATTCTCCTACATTCAATTCACATTTCCACAAACCTCAAAGTGTTTCCTTTCAAATG
>NW_019955111.1:0-1509 GCF_002910315.2 Salvelinus sp. IW2-2015
GGGTAGAGTCCTGGGGGTCGCAGGTCAGGGTAGTTTGGGCCAGAGAATGTAAAGGTCCTCTGTGTGGAGTCATTCCACTGTTTTCATAGGAATGTCCTGCTGGTGAGGTGACCTGACTGATGAGCGCTGCTGGCTATTTACTGATGCGCTGTCTGTCTGTCTGTCTGTCTGTCTGTCTGTCTGTCTGTCTGTCTGTCTGTCTGTCTGTCTGTCTGTCTGTCTGTCTGTCTGTCTGTCTGTCCCAGATCTGGATCAAATACTGACCTCGGTCCAATTGAGGTGTGCTTGAGTTGGCTTGGAATTTGCACTTTTGGAACTATTCCATTGGTTCCATAATCGCAACGGGGGGAAACGAAATCAACTAGACCTCTAGTATTTGACATGTACAGTATTTTTACTAGGTTTGATCTGTCCGTCCACCTCTCTCTTTCTGTTTCTTCGTTAACCTCTGCCTGCCTGTATGTCTGCCTGTCTGCCTGTCTCTTTATGCGTTCCTTGTTAACACGCTCCTGCCTGTGTGTCCATCCCACAGTGGCAGGGGGAGACCCAGGAGTTCTGTCCCAATGCCAAGGTGGTTCTGGTGGGTTGTAAGCTGGACATGAGGACAGACGTGGGCACGCTGAGAGAGCTGTCCAAGCAACGCCTCATCCCCATCACACACGAACAGGTGAGCAGAGGAAGAGCGGCGGGGAAAGGATGGAGGGAGGAAGAAATGAAAGAGTGAGAGAAAAACATAGCAGGAAGGAGACGGGTCTTTAAAAAAAAGAGAAGGAGGAAACCAATCGAGTTATAATGAGACACGCACGGGAGAAGAGAGAGACAGAGCCGACCCATTGTCAAACTAGCTTTTAACCCTTAACCCAGCATTGATGTAGCCACCCACAGTTGCTATATCAACACGCACACATATATTATGTACATATTACCCAATACATAGAAACACACTGAAGCAGACATTTTGCAGAGGTTGGCGTTCTGACTAATAGGCTGACAGCGATGTGGAGGTTGGTTATTGTAAAGGGGGTTTAGGGGGTGCCAGGGTGGGGGGTAGATATGTAGAGGATTTATGTCTCAGGAGTCGAGACACATTTTACCCTGAGATTAAATATTCATGCAGATTTAGGGATTTTGAAAAGGCGGAATAAATAGAAAAACAGACTTTGATAAACAAGGCCTTTTATCGCACGCTACCACATCCTCTTAGCCAGGGGCATGGTAATGATGGAGGGAACGAGGGAGGGGTGATAAACAGGTCAGTAAATCTTTGAAATAATCCTCTTTTTGCGTGTTTTGATGCTCTCCCGTGTCTGACATACACAGAGTGGAGGGGCTGTGGGGCTGTTTCACCCCCCCCATACACACACAAAAGCTCAGGGAACCGAGGACCTTTTCCACTGTGAGCTGGCTGTGGGCCGGCTGTGTGCTGGCTGTGAGCTGGCTGTGAGCTGGCTGTGGGCCGGCTGTGAGCTGGCTGTGGGCTGGCTGTGGGCCGGCTGTGTGCTGGCTGTG
>NW_019955112.1:0-1508 GCF_002910315.2 Salvelinus sp. IW2-2015
AATCAGGCCTTTATGGTAGAGTGGCCAGACGGAAGCCACTCCTCAGTAAAAGGCACATGACAGCCTGCTTGGAGTTTGCCAAAAGGCATCTAAAGACTCTCAGACCATGAGCAACAAGATTCTCTGGTCTGATGATACCAAGATTGAACTTACTTCAACAAAGTACTGAGTAAAGGGTCTGAATACTTATGTAAATGTGATATTTCAGTTTTGATTTTTAACATATTTGCAAAAATGTTTTTAAAAGTTTTTTGCTTTGTCATTATTGGGTATTGTGTCTAGATTAATGAGGGGAAAAAACAATTTAATCAATTTTAGAATAAGGTTGTAACGTAACAAAATGTGGAAAAAGTCAAGAGGTCTGAATACTTTCCGAATGCACCGTACTTCCATATAGTCCAAGCCCATGTGAATGTTACACAGTAGAAGGCTTATATAACAAGTGTTGCTGTAAAGTTTGTTCTCCTAGCTTGTTACAGTAAGTTAACCTTTTACAGTGTTACCTGCTAAATGTTTGACTCTCCAGTTCTTCTGGTGGTCGATGTTACCGGCCAGCCTGGAGGCCACGGAGGGAGGCCCTGAACATCGACAGCATCTTCACCCGCCAGAGAGGCTCTCCGCTGGGCTACAGCACCCTGCCCGGGCCCCGTCTACCTCCAAAGCTCCATCAACACTGTCCAACTAACACGCCTGATCTGCAGGGGGCAGGAGAGGTGGCCTGGGGTGTAGCGGGCTTGGGGGGACACACTGGGGGGGTGGCAGGGATGCCTGGGTTGCTAGGCAATGGTACGGGCTGCCCCCCTCCTCCTCCCCCGTTGAGAGGGGTGGAGCTTCAGCCCCTGTCTCTTATACACATCTAGATGTGTATAAGAGACAGCCCTGCAGCAGGGGGACTATAAAGAGACAGCTGGGTTCCTCCTCTCCTCTCGTCGTCCCATGTCGTCATGCTCTTCCTCCCACCCTTTCTCCTCCTCCTCCTCTTCCTCCCACCCCCCCTCCTCTACCTGTTCCTATCCCGTCTCCTCCTCCTCTTCCTCCCGTCCCATGTCCTCTTCCTCTTCCTCGGGTATAGGGGGGTCTGTGCTGGGTTCTGAGGCAGGGGCCGTGGGGCCTCACTGGGAGGATGAGAGCACTAGTAGCGAGTCCAAGTCTAGGTGGGTGCTGCTGAACAGAAACACACATTTATACTGACATATACAGTGCCTTTGGAATGTATTCAGAACCCTTGAATTCTTCCACATTTTGTTACGTTACAGCCTTATTCTAAAATGGATTAAATACATACAAATTCTCAGCAATCTACACACAATACTCCATATAATGACAAAGCGAAAAACTGAGCAATCGGGGGAAAAGGGCCTTGGTCAGGGAAGTGACCAAGAACCTGATGGTCACTCTGACAGAGATTGAGAATTCCTCTGTGGAGATAGGAGAACCTTCCAGAAGGACAACCATCTCTGCAGCACTCCACCAATCAGGCCTTTATGGTAGAGTGGCCAGACGGAAGC
>NW_019955113.1:0-1508 GCF_002910315.2 Salvelinus sp. IW2-2015
CAATGTCCTGCCCGGTGAGCTGCCCCAGCCCCCACAGGGAGCTGAGAAGCTAACCACTGCCCAGGAGGTTCTGGACAAGGCCCGCTCCATGATGAACCCTAAGGTACTTACTGACTGGTCTGTCCTGCATTCTCCTCCACACATCCAACCCTTACACACACAACGCTGCTGTTTTGTCTACATAACATCAACTGTGACCAACACTAATCTAATCAAATTTTATTAGTCACGTGCTGAATACAACCATGAAATGCTTTCTTACGAGCCCCTAACCAACAGTGCAGTTAAAAATTAAATTAAAAATACGGATAAGAGAAAAGTAACAAGTAATTAACGAGCAACAGTAAAAAAAAAAAATATATATATATATGTATATATAGGGGAGGTGCCAGTACAGAGTCAATGTGCGGGGGGGCACCGGTTAGTTGAGGTAGTATGTACATGTAGGTAGAGCTATTAAAGTGACTATGCATAGATGACAGAGACTGGCAGTGGTGTGGAGGGGGAACAATGCAAATAGTCTGGGTAGCCATTTGATTAGATGTTCAAAAGTCCAATGGTTTGGGGGTAGAAGCTGTTTAGAAGCCTCTTGGACCTAGACATGGCGCTCCGGTACCGCTTGCTGTGCAGTAGCGGAGAGGACAGTCTGACTAGGGTGGCTGGAGTCTTTGACAATATTTAGGGCCTTTCACTGACACCGCCTGGTATAGAGGTCCTGGATGGCAGGAAGCGTGGCCCCAGTGATGTACTGGGCCGTTCACACTACCCTCTGTAGTGCCTTGCGGTCGGAGGCCGAGCAGTTGTTGCTATCCACTTTATATTTGTAAAACGTCATACTGGAATGGCATATTCATCACTTATATGGTATATCCTATTGTGTACTCCTACTTTATTATATTGCACTGTTGCGGGAGCTTGCAAGTAAGCATTTCGCTGCATGTTTTATACTTTCTGCGTACGTGCTGAATAAACCTTGATTTGATTGGGCTTTAGTTTAAAGGGCATTCAATTGCATTGTTTGGTATTAACCATTTTGCTGTTTGCAGATGGAGAAAGCGCTGGCCAACATGGCTCTGAAGACTGCAGAGATGGTCTGTGTAAAAGAGCAAGAGCCTGTTCCACAAACTCCTGTGGCTCCTGCTGAAACTCACAGTGCCCTCAAAGGGGTGTCTCAGTCCCTGCTGGAGAGGGTAGGTCACCCTGCTGTTTCACAAGTGATAAAATGTGTTTACGTAGTGCAGTGAGGACTGGGACTGACACCTCTTTTGTTATAGATCCGAGCAAAGGAGGCTCAGAAGCTCCAAGCTGCCATGACCCGGAACCCTCAGCAGGAGGAGCGCCTTGTGATGATGTCACGGCTGGGAGAGCTGGCTCGGATCCTGCGTAACGTCTTTGTGGCAGAGAAGAAACCAGCACTGATCATGGAGGTGGCCTGTAACCGGGTGGTCTCTAGTTACCGCTCTGCCATGAGCACAGGTGAGTCATCTGAAGAAATGCCTGATATGAAA
>NW_019955114.1:0-1507 GCF_002910315.2 Salvelinus sp. IW2-2015
CATCATGTCATAACCAAAAAAGTGTTGGCTGCACTTGTTGGCTGCTTTTCCTTCACTCTGCGGTCCAACTCATCCCAAACCATCTCAATTGGGTTGAGGTCGGAGGCTTATGGAGGCAAGTCACCTGATGCAGCAGTCAATCACTCTCCTTCTTGGTCAAACAGCCCTTACACAGCCTGGAGGTGTGTTGGGTCATTGTCCTGTTGAAAAACAAATGACAATCCCACTAAGAGCGAAAACCAGATGGGATGGTGTAATCGCTGAAGAATGCTGTGGTAGCCATGCTGGTTAAGTGAACCTTTTAATTCTAAATAAACCACTGGCAGTGTCACCAGCAAAGCACCCCCACAACATCACACCTCCTCCATGCTTCATGGTGGGAACCACACATGCAGAGATCATCTGTTCACCTACTCTGCATTTCACAAAGACACGGCGGTTGGAACCAAAAATCTCAAATTTGGACACATCGGACCAAAGGACAGATTTCCACCGATCTAATGTCCATTACTCGTGTTTCTTGGCCCAAGTCATCTTATTATTCGTGTCCTTTAGTAGTGGTTTCTTTGCAGCAATTCAACCATGAAGGCCTGATTCACAGTCTCCTCTGAACAGTTGATGTTGTGTCTATTACTTGAACTCTGTGAAGCATTCATTTGGGCTGCAATCTGAGGTGCAGTTAACTCTAATGAACGTAACCTCTGCAGCAGAGGTAATGCTGGGTCTTCCTTTCCTGTGGCGGTCCTCTTGAGAGCCACTTTCATAATAGCGCTTGATGGTTTTTACGGCTGCACTTGAAGATACTTGAAAAGTTCTTGAAATGTTCCGGATTGACTGACCTTCATGTCTTAAAGTAATGATGGACTGTCTATGTTCTGTATACCACCCCTGCCTTTTCACAACAGAACTGCTTGGCTCAAACGCATTAAGAAGGAAAGAAATTCCACAAATTAACTTTTACAAGGCACACCTATTCATTGAAATGCATTCCAGGTAACTACGTCATGAAGCTGGTTGAGAGGATGCCAAGAGTGTGCGAAGCTGTCATCAAGGCAAAGGGTGGCTACTTTGAAGAATCTAAAATATGACATATTTTGATTTAACACTTTTTTGGTTACTACATGATTCCATATGTGTTTTCATAGTTTGATGTCTTCACTGTTATACTAAAATGTAGAACATAGTAAAAATAAAGAAAAACCCTGGAATGAGTAGGTGTGTCCAAACTTTTTGACTGGTACTGTATGTTAATGTGATATTTCAGTTTTTAAATGTTTATACTTTTAGTAACATTTCTAAAAACCTATTTTTACTTTGTCATTATGGGGTATCGTGTGTAGATAAATGAGGGTAAAAACTATTTAATCAATTTGAGAATAAGGCTGTAACCTAACAAAAATGTTCAAAAAGTCAAGTGGTCTTAATACTTAACGAATACACTGTATAGTCTACTGTACAAATAATTTTATTGCGCCATACAACGTAGATGTGTTAATTGGTTTAATGT
>NW_019955115.1:0-1507 GCF_002910315.2 Salvelinus sp. IW2-2015
CCAAGATGTTCAAATGTTCATAAATGACCAGCATGGTCAAATAATAATAATCACAGTAGTTGTCAAGGGTGCAGCAAGTCAGCACCTCAGGAGTAAATGTCAGTTGGCTTTTCATAGCCGATCATTCAGAGTAACTCTACCGCTCCTGCGGTCTCTAGAGAGTTGAAAACAGCAGGTCTGGGACAGGTAGCACGACCGGTGAACAGGTCATGTTCATAACAAACATAACATAACAAACATAACAAACTCACAGGGCATTCATAACAGGAGATCCGACTCAAAGTTTCCCTTTTCAACAGTTTTTAGTTCCCGTAGTAGTACCTTGTTTCTTCACCACAAATTACGAACTCTAATGGTGAAGCCGTTCCCACCTCCCCCGAAATAATTAAAACAACTGTAGTAGTGCTAGTAGTAGTAGCATCTTCTCCAAAATGCTAACATAAGGTACAGCGTTTTTCATGAGCTAAATACTGCATGCACCATTTTCTAATATATACAACGTACACAGTATACAGGCAGGAAACTGCCCTAGGCCTACATTGTTAGTAATCTATAATTCATGGCAATGTATTCCAGTAAAAAAACAGCTAAACAAAATGTACAACAAAATAGAAAACAAAACAGAGGCGTAGATGTGACGTCTATATAAAGGCATACACAGAACGTAATATAAAACACAGACCCAGGCTAGACCTAGTAGGCGATGTGCAAAAGTGGAGTGGTTTGTTGAAAGGACTGTTTGTAGAACTGAATTGTTCTACAAGTCTGTTCACTTTAATATGATAATATTGAACACAAAATCATTGTATTCTGATGAATATACAGCATCCCTTTTCGCTCTAAATAAAAGATTTCTCGTTTTGCGGGTTCTGCCGTCCGTCTGGTATATTGGCATAATGCATGACCGTGTCTCCGAAGGAAGTCGGCTGGTTAACAAATGACACCCTATTTGTGAAATCAAAACAATATTATTCCACCTGGGTTGATTTAATTGCTGTGATGGACTTTTAAATGAGATTAAAATGAATGCAAGCAGATTAACGGGTACGCTGGTCATGTGACCAGAGGCTGTCTGGATCCCATCTTAGATTTCCCTGTATGCATCAGGAACTTGACAGTAGACTACCAGCTGAGCTCTGCCACACAATGCCCTGGGCAACTCAAATGTTAATTGGGCTGCTAATAAGCTATCTCATTTGCCACAACCTGTAAATATCACTTAGCGTCAACAACAAAAGCGCTAGTGACCACCAAGTCTTACAACCACTGGTGCCCAATGTCACTACTGCTGATTTCTCCTGTGCATTAACAGGTCTATTTTGAAAACATAACCAGTTAGGGCTGATTGACACTCCTTTTTGACTTGTGTGCTATGACAATGTAAACATATCATTCACTCATATTCTTGAATGCAGTTAATAATAAACAATGTTCTGATTTGTAATTTGGCTTGAATTAATACACACACACACACACACACACACACACACACACACACACACACACA
>NW_019955116.1:0-1507 GCF_002910315.2 Salvelinus sp. IW2-2015
CCAAATACCTCTCTTTACCTGCCACAACAACCACAATTTTCTGTGACTTTACATTCCAACCCTGCAGTATAATTGATAACCAAGGCTATAAATGCAACAAACAAAAACATCCGAAACATAAAGTACCAGTCAAAAGTTTGGACACACCTACTCATTCCATGGTTTTTCTTTATTTGTACTATTTTCTACATTTTAAAATAATAGTGRAGACATCAAAACTATGAAATAACACATATGGAATCATGTAGTAACCAAAAAAGTGTTMATCAAATCTAAATCTGTTATATTTTAGGTTCTTCAAAGTAGCCACCCTTTGCCTTGAGGACAGCTTTGCACACTCTTTGCACACTCAAATAATGCAAAAACACAGTGTTGGAGAAGAAAGTAAAAGAGCAATATGTTCCATGTAAAAAAGCTAACGTTTAAGTTCCTTGCTCAGAACGTATGAAAGCTGGTGGTTCAATCAATATTCCCAGTTGAGAAGTTTGAGGTTGTAGTTATTATAGGAATTATGACGCGTCGACTATTTCTCTCTACCATTTGTATTTCATATACCTTTGACTATTGGATGTTCTAATAGGCACTTTAGTATTGCCAGCCTAATCTCAGGAGTTGATAGGCTTGAAGTCATAAACAGCGCTGTGCCTCAAGCATTGCTAAGAGCTGCTGGCAAACGGAGTAAAGTTTGAATGAATGCTTACGAGCCTGCTGCTGCCTTCCACCGTTTAGACTGCTCTATCAAATATAAAATCATATGCTAAATTATAATATAATAAACACATAGAAATACGAGCCTTTGGTCATTAATATGGTCAAATCCAGAAATGATTAATAAAAAATAAAAAAACGTTTATTCTTTCAGTGAAATACGGAACCGTTCCATATTTTATCGAACGGGTGGCAACCCCAAGTCTAAATATTGCTGTTACATTGCACAACCTTCAATGTTATGTCATAAATATGTAAAATTCTGGCAAATTAGTTCGCAACGAGCCAGGCGGCCCAAACGTTGCATATACCCTGACTCTGCGTGCAATGAACGCAAGAGAAGTGACACAATTTCCCTAGTTATTATTGCCTGCTAACATGAATTTATTTTAACTAAATATGCAGGTTTAAAAAAATCTACTTCTATGTATTGGATTTAAGTCATTGATGTTTATGATTACGTACATTCGTGCAACTATTGTGCTTTTGTTAAATCATCTCCTGTTTGGCGAAGTAGGCTGTGATAAATTAACAGGTACCCGCATTGATGATATGCAACGCAGGACAAGCTAGTTAACTACACATGGTTGATGATATTACTAGGTTAACTAGTGATTATGATTGATTGATTGTTTTTATAAGGTAAGTTTAATGTTAGCTAGCAACTCACCATGGCTCCTTTTGATGCTGCTCTCGTAACAGGGGGTCAGCCTGCCACGCAGTTTCCTCGTGGATTGCAATGTAATCGGCGTCCAAAAATGCAGACTTTACCGATTTTGTTATGAAAAATTAGGTCCGG
>NW_019955117.1:0-1507 GCF_002910315.2 Salvelinus sp. IW2-2015
GTCAGAAATGTTTTTCTTGTTTTTTATTTCACTGTTCTGTCCTGGTTGCCTCTACATACAATATCACTAGTTGTCTTACTCGGTGAACGTGGAGCTGTGAGCAGAGCCAAATAGACGTACTATGTCAGGGAATAGTAACTGTGAAGACGCTGCTATGGATTATTAGGGCGAATCAAACGACTAGTCAACTGGGAGATGCTGTTTATCAACCAATCAAATCAAATGATCGATTGCCGGATTGATTTGATACGCTGTTTAGGCAATATCAGCTGGACAACGTGTTTAGTTAGTGCGCTGTACATACTGCTACTGAAGGACCATGTGCTCTACCTAACCGTGACACGTGTAGAGTACAACACGACACGGTCTACTCCAGAGCAGCAAATTCAACCATGTATCACATTATGTAATAAGATGTTATTTCTTGTTTTTATTGATTTTATTGTTCCTATCTTTAATGTAAATGTTGTTGTTTTTTTCTGAATGGCAAAGTGCTTGTCTGTGTTTTAGTGTTCTTGGAGACTTTTTTATTTATTACGTGTTGTATATATTATATGCTGTGTGATTTTGTACATTTGTGCTTTTTGGGGGGGGGGGGAGTTCCCAAGTTAATACCATGATGAGCAGATATTTCTCTGTCCGAACAGCTTGCACGTTCTTTTAAATGATCATGACTTATTTCAAAACTCATAGATACAAATAAACAGAATGCCTGTACATACAGTATTGTGTTGTCTCTCCTTCAGGCTTTAAAAGATATTGTATGTCTGCGATCAGTTCATTGTTGTTTTAATTTGTTACTGCTCAGGACAGGAATGGAGGGTGGAAATCGTCACACTGCTGTGGACCAAGGTCATGTTGAGGCTTGGTGATTCTGAGTGCCTTGTCATTCTTCCAAGTGACCACCAGAGGGCGTAGTGGTCATTAGAACAGAACGATGTTTTAAAGTGTCTAGCTCGAGAGAAGAAAGGGGTTTACACTTCAGAGATTTGTCCACCTTTTTGCTGATTCTCACTTTTAACATTTGAGGCGACTGGGAGGTTGGTGTAAGCTCCAGTAGCTCCACTCTATGTCCACCATGTTTCTCCTATTCAGTCCAGTCCAGTATCTAACCTGTGTAGAGGAGTGACCAGTCAGGGGAGAGTCCTCACTGTATAACACGAGGGTAAAAATCTAATCCAAGTGTATTGGTCACATACACATATTTAGCAGATGTTATTGCGGACGTAGCGAAAAATGCTTGTGAATCTGAGGAGATGTTGAAACTGCAGTCAGTGAGGAATTAGAGGAGTGTTCCAAATGATAGTCTATTCCCTACGTAGTGCGCCCTACTTTTGACCAGAGCCCTATGGGTGCATCTAGTGCCCTATAAAGGGAATAGGGTCCCATTGGGGATGCAAGCCTAGCTGTTTAATAGATGTGTGATCCAGGAGGTCACCTACTGCTTTATGTCACTGAAGCCCCAAGGACCAATCAGCATCCTTCTTCCTCATCCCCACGCTTCACG
>NW_019955118.1:0-1506 GCF_002910315.2 Salvelinus sp. IW2-2015
ACTAGTGCCAAGAAGGCAAAGTGTTCCTATTTTGAACCATTTCATGTGTCTGAAGGTAGAACTCTGCATACCCGGCAGGCCGGGTAGAGAGCAAGTGCACCTATAGGCCTATCGCAATCAGATAGTTCAGATCACTGTGTCTGCAGTTTCCTCGATCCATAGACATAAAACAAAGCCTCGAGCACACTGCAAAGTTGATACTGTGAGATTTCCAAACGTTTAAAACCATAACTAGAGAGAGACAATGAATACAGCAAAGAGCTGCTGTTTTTACAAGTAAATTCATGTTTAAGYTGTTATTCAGCACTATCAASACTTTGTTCAACACTTTTACAAGTCTTAAATGTGTGTTCTCCCTACTTCCACTCAYGCTACAACCAGCACTGCAGCTGCAATGAATGAGTATAGAAAAGCGTTTCGATAAGCTTGCAAGATTCTTATTAGCGGCTTGTGTATTTTTTAATATTGAGGAATATTTCATTTCCTCTGGTCATTTTAAAATAAACTATTATTAATGTTAATGCAAATAGTCCGGGTAGCCATTTGATTACCTGTTCAGGAGTCTTATAGCTTGCGGGTGAAAGCTGTTGAGAAGCCTTTTGGTCCTAGACTTGGCACTCCGGTACAGCTTGCCATGCGGTAGCAGAGAGAACAGTCTATGACTGGGGTGGCTGGGGTCTTTGACAATTTGTAGGGCCTTCCTCTGACACCACCTGTTGTAAAGGTCCTGGATGGCAGGCAGCTTAGCCCAGTGATGTACTGGGCCATATGCACTACCCTTTGTAGTGCCTTGCGGTCGGAGTTCGAATAGTTGCTGTCCAGGCAGTGATGCGACCAGTCAGAATGTTCTCGATGTTGCAGCTGTAGAACCTTTTGAGGACCCATGCCTCCTTAGGGGGAATAGGTTTTGTCGTGCCCTCTTCACGACTGTCTTGGTGTGTTTGAACCATTCTAGTTTGTTGGTGATGTGGACACCAAGGAACTTGAAGCTCTCAACCTGCTCCACTACAGCCCTGTCGATGAGAATGGGGGCATGCTCGGTCCTCCTTTTCCTGTAGTCCACAATCATCTCCTTTGATCTCCTTTCCACAATCTCCATCTCCTTGAGGGAAAGGTTGTTATTCTGGCACCACACGGCCAGGTCTCTGACCTTCTCCCTATAGGCTGTCTCGTTGTTGTCGGTGATCAGGTCTACCACTGTTGTGTAGTCTGCAAACTTAATGATGGTGTCGGAACAATGCTTGGCCATGCAGTCGCGGGTGAACAAGGAGTACAGGAGGGGACTGAGCACGCAACCCTGAGGGGCTCCAGTGTTGAGGATCAACGTGACAGATGTGTTGCTACCTACCTTCACCACCTGGGGGCGGCCCGTCAAGAAGTCAAGGATCCAGTTGCAGAGGGAGGTGTTTAGTCCCAGGATCCTTATCTTAGTGATGAGCTTTGAGGGCACTATGGTGTTGAACGCTGAGCTGTAGTCAATGAGTAGCATTCTCACGTAGGTTTTCC
>NW_019955119.1:0-1505 GCF_002910315.2 Salvelinus sp. IW2-2015
TTGACGACAGTTGAACCAGCCCCGCTCCATTTAAACACTTCAGAGTGATTTCTCATTAATAAGAGACACACAAATGTAATTTTCTTAAGTTTGAAGTTGAGGTAGAAACTTCTAATGAATTAGACCCATTGAGTTTATTAAACACTGAAAATGGGAGCAAAAACAAATCCAAGTTTTTCCTCTGATCCTCTATTCCTAGGCAGGCTTGGATCAACACGCTGGCATTCCTGAGACAGCTGGGACAGTTCCCTGCTGGTGGTGTGGATGCTTTTGACTAGGCTACATTACCGTCCGTAGAATCAGTAGAGTAGGCGTGTGGAGGCTGTCTTGTTTGAAGGACGTGCTGCAGGAGCTCCACCCAGGCGACGCAGGCTCCACCCAGGCGACGCAGAGCTCCACCCAGGCGACGCAGAGCTCCACCCAGGCGACGCAGAGCTCCACCCAGGCGACGCAGAGCTCCACCCAGGCGACGGAAGAGCTTGACAGCAAAACAACAACCTTGGCTGCGTAGCCTTGAAGCTAGCAGGGGCCCGGCTCAGGAGAACAGCAGTTCATCGTCTCCAGTAAAAGGGCATAGTTAATTAGGCCGGTATCAAATATTCAAACACCATGTCTGTGAAGTGCCTGCTCCGGGCAGCACAGTACAACCAACAGATGGGGCAGAGGGAGGGGCGACAACTCTGCTGGTCTCAGCCCAGGCTGGCCTCCCCTCACCTGGGGAGCAGACAGGAATATGACCCAGCACCCCTTCAGAGAACCAGGGCGCGACTATAGAGAAAAGCAATGGGGAGCGATTCACTGTCGGATGTTCCAATTGATTGAAGCCACCGAACTTGATTTCTATGATCAGTGCAAGTGGGCTTTATTTTGAGTCATGGTTAAGAGGATGGAGGAAGTTTGAGTAGGTTTCTACAGGAAGTTCAAACGGTAGCCTAGCAACACCAGTAAACATTGTTAGTTTTTTTACTCAACGTCTCAATGTTATTAAAAGTATAAATTCTCTTCGCAATAACTTTTCATTAAAATCGGGGCTTTTAAGCCACTTAAAACGATCAATCGACTCGAATCCATCCGGACTCTTAATTCTTCTGCTAATGCGAGCGCTGCTTATCAGAACTTGAGAGCCCTTCTTTTTCATCCGCGGCAGAACCAACAAAAAAACTTGAGTAATCCATGAGGAAACAGAACGAGACTGTGCCTTTAAGTGTTTGCATAGCAGGTAACACTGCTACTCACACTGCAGAACAGATGTCAGTCACAGTGTGGTGGAGCAGCAGGGTTACACCAACAGCGTTGCTTCCTCTGCTGCACACAGAGTTCTCTCCATTGATTTATTGGGGATATCTCTCTCCTCTGTCGCACCGGAGACTCACGGCGAGACTGGCATAGCAGGGGTCACGGGTGCACAACCAGATATCCGCCGCGTCGTAAGGCAACACTCAACTGTTGTATCATGTCTCGGGTTGTATCATGGGTGGACGTGGCTGCCTGTGTCATTGAATGTA
>NW_019955120.1:0-1505 GCF_002910315.2 Salvelinus sp. IW2-2015
AGATCACACAGAAGCCAGCGAGTGGGTGTAAAAGAGGGGTGGGAGTTGCACTGCAAATAGTCTGGGCAGCCATTTGACTAGATGTTCAGGAGTCTTATGGCTTGGGGTAGACGCTGTTTAGAAGCCTCTTGGACCTAGGACTTGGCGCTCTGGTCCGCTTGCTTGTGGCGGTAGCAGGGTGGCTGGGGTCTTTGACAATTTTTAGGGACTTCCTCGTAGACACGCCTGGTTATGAGGTCCTGGATGGCAGGAAGCTTGGCCCCAGTGATGTCCTGGGCCGTTTGCACTACCCTCTGTAGTGCCTTGCGGTCGGAGGCCGAGCAGTTGCCATACCAGGCAGTGATGCAACCAGTCAAGATGCTCTTGATGGTGCAGCTGTAGAACCTTTTGAGGATCTGAGAACCGATGCCAAATCTTTTCAGGCTCCTGAGGGTGAATAGGTTTTGTCGTGCCCTCTTCACGACTGTCTTGGTGTGCTTGGACCATGTTAGTTTGTTAGTGATGTGGACACCAAGGAACTTGAAGCTCTCAACCTGCTCTTCTGAAGCCCGTCGATGAGAATGGGGGTGTGCTCGGTCCTCTTTTTCCTGTAGTCCACAATCATCCTTGTAGTCCACAATCATCTATAGACACTATGTTCTTGAATTTCCTATGAAGTTCTATGTAAAAGAACCCCTTACGTTCTAACTACTCTTGTGTAGCTTGTGAGCATCATAAAGCAAAATATGCGTGTTTGTGAGCTTTTCATAGATAGCTTTTAATCGGTTGTAGCACAACCCATTCACACTCTACAGACATTTTTGTTTAGGACCTTCATGATCCGCCCTTGTCTCACAAACACCACTGTAGCTCATCCGCCGTTAATCACACAGACTTGGTACCAACGGATGCAGAAGAAATAGACTAATCCAATGGTACAACCCAGAAGTCTGGAGCGCAAACACAATGTTTAAAAAGGGTTAGAAGTCCAAATTGCGCCGGCGTTGAGGTGGGACTCATTGGGTTAATGCTATACTGGGTTGTATGTTGCTGACAAGCGATGATCCAAAGACTAAGGGCTGGATTCAATCAGTTCTGCCTTAACCTGCAATAACACAAAACTGCATTGCAGCTAAAAAAAAAATGATTAAGGGGGTGTCGGAAGTGTAACTGCATTGGAGCTGTCAAATCAGCAAATGGCTCACGGCGTTATACCTATTTCACCTATATACCTAATTCACACACAGTATAATTGATGGTGTAACAGTGTAGGGTCTTGATGGTGATGGTGGTAATATAATTGATGGTGTAACAGTGTAGTGTCTTGATGGTGATGGTGGTAATATAATTGATGGTGTAACAGTGTAGTGTCTTGATGGTGATGGTGGTAATATAATTGATGATGTAACAGTGTAGGGTCTTGATGGTGAAGGTGGTAATATAATTGATGGTGTAACAGTGTAGTGTCTTGATGGTGATGGTAGTAATATAATTGATGGTGTAACAGTGTAGGGTCTTGATGGTGA
>NW_019955121.1:0-1505 GCF_002910315.2 Salvelinus sp. IW2-2015
ATCGGCAGTTACTTACCCCAATTACAGCTTCTACTTCGACTCATCTGTCCTGCGCTCTCTGTAATTCCACCCAATTTCCGGGCTACCTAAGAGTAAACCCCAGCGTTACAGAGGTAAGAGAGGGGGGGATCTTGGTGAGATTAAGGCGAAGGGAAAACCGGCCATCTCTTCCCTCCATTCTACTGACAGCCACTTGATAATAAGATGGATGACCTCTGATCGTGGATCTGATACCAACAGAACTCTCGGAACTGCAATATCCTTTGCTTTTCAGAAACATGGCTCTCGGACAAGATACCCCCACGGCTATCCAACTCGATGGATTGTCCATACACCGGGCGGACAGGAGTTGGGGAAATCAAGGGGAGAGGGGTTTGTCTCTTCATCAACTCCAACTGGTGTGCTAATTCCAGGGCGGTGGAAGTGGTGACCCACTGTTCACCCGTCTTGGAAAACCTGATGGTCAAATACCGACCCTTCTACCTCCCGAGGGAGTTTTCAGCTGTTATCATGACTGCTGTATACATTCCACCTCAGGACAATAAAAAGAACAAGCTGGCTCTTAACAAACTGTACAAGGCTATGAACAAGCAGGAAAACCTACGCCCAGAGGTTGCCTTTCTGGTTTCCGGCAATTTTAATTAGGCATCACTAAATGAATTACTTAAAAATCATACAATGTGATTTTCTAGATTTTTGTTTTAGATTCCGTCTCTGACAGTTGAAGTGTACCTATGATAAAAATGACAGACCTCTACATGCTTTGTAAGTAGGAAAACCTGCAAAATCGGCAGTGTATCAAATACTTCTTCTCCCCATCACTCCATTATCGCTGTCCCCTTACCCCTATACATATCTACCTCCATCACTCCAGTATCCCTGTCCTTTTACCCCATACATACAGTGGTTCCTCTAAAACTTGCGTCATACTACAGCACACTTTGCGTGCTGCCGCAGAATTCTGTGGCACGTCATTAAATTGTCAGCTATTTTTTCACAGAGTTATTGCTAGTTTGACCACCAGAGGGCATCTTTGAGAAGCATTTGATAGTATTCCATATTGGCATTACCAGAGAATTTAAAACCTTTTTTTGTAATAACATAGTATATGGGATTGATTTTAAGAAATTTGGCTTAATTAATTTGATTAATATTATGGTGTTTCTATTCAGAGAAAAAAGAACCCCTCAGGGTTTCCATTAGGATGGAATAGAAAATATGGCGCTGTACAACGTGACGGTCGGGAGTAGGCTACAAGATTGGAGGATTCTACATTGTTTGCCTTCATTAGACAACTTTGTTCCAATATTTCTGTAAATAAGTGATATTTATTCCCATAGTAATTCGTTATGGATCATAACTAAATCAACTACAATTTGAAAATAGTTTTTTTAAATCATTATTTTATTAACAAAATGTGATTATTTGTTTATTAGGCTACTGTGCAGTCTACAATACGTACTGTAGTAAACATGGGAAAGTGCCTAATTCCTTACATAAGGGAG
>NW_019955122.1:0-1504 GCF_002910315.2 Salvelinus sp. IW2-2015
TAGAAACCCAAATTGGTCTACACGGACAAGTTCTGGCCTGGTTTAGATCTTATCTGTCGGAAAGATATCAGTTTGTCTCTGTGAATGGTTTGTCCTCTGACAAATCAACTGTACATTTCGGTGTTCCTCAAGGTTCCGTTTTAGGACCACTATTGTTTTCACTATATATTTTACCTCTTGGGGATGTCATTCGAAAACATAATGTTAACTTTCACTGCTATGCGGATGACACACAGCTGTACATTTCAATGAAACATGGTGAAGCCCCAAAATTGCCCTCGCTAGAAGTCTTCAGACATAAGGAAGTGGATGGCTGCAAACTTTCTACTTTTCAACTCGGACAAAACAGAGATGCTTGTTCTAGGTCCCAAGAAACAAAGAGATCTTCTGTTGAATCTGACAATTAATCTTGATGGTTGTAMAGTCGTCTCAAATAAAACTGTGAAGGAACTTGGCGTTACTCTGGACCCTGATCTCTCTTTTGACGAACATATCAAGACTGTTTCAAGGACAGCTTTTTTCCATCTACGTAACATTGCAAAAATCAGAAAGGTTCTGTCCAAAAATGATGCAGAAAAATGTATCCATGCTTTTGTTACTTCTAGGTTAGACTACTGCAACGCTCTACTTTCAGGCTACCCGGATAAAGTACAAAATAAACTTCAGTTATTTCTAAATACGGCTGCTAGAATCCTGACTAGAACCAAAAAATGTGGCTTCCTGTTAAGGCAAGGGCTGATCAAGGTTTTACTGCTAACCTACAAAGCATTACATGGGCTTGCTCCTACCTATCTTTCCGATTTGGTTCTGCCGTACATACCTACACGTACGCTATGGTCACAAGACGCAGGCCTCCTAATTGTCCCTAGAATTTCTAAGCAAACAGCTGGAGGCAGGGCCTTCTCCTATAGAGCTCCATTTTTATGGAATGGTCTGCCTACCAATGTGAGAGACGCAGACTCGGTCTCAACCTTTAAGTCTTTACTGAAGACTCATCTATTCAATAGGTCATATGATTGAGGGTAGTCTGGCCCAGGAGTGTGAAGGTGAACGGAAAGCCTCTGGAGCAACGAACTGCCCTTGCTGTCTCTGCCTGGCCGGTTCCCCTCTCTCCACTGGGATTCTCTGCCTCTAACCCTATTACAGGGGCTGAGTCACTGGCTTACTGGTGCTCTTCCATGCCGTCCCTAGGATGGGTGCGTCACTTGAGTGGGTTGAGTCACTGATGTGGCCTTCCTGTCTTGGTTGGGCCCCCCACCCCCCCCTTGGGTTGTGCCGTGGCGGAGATCTTTGTGGCTATACTCGGCCTTGTCTCAGGATGGTAAGTTGGTGGTTGAAGGTATCCCTCTAGTGGTGTGGGGACTGTGCTTTGGCAAAGTGGGTGGGGTTATATCCTGCCTGTTTGGCCCTGTACGGGGGTATCATCGGATGGGGCCACAGTGTCTCCTGACCCCTCCTGTCTCAGCCTCCAGTATTTATGCTGCAGTAGTTTATGTGTCGGGGG
>NW_019955123.1:0-1504 GCF_002910315.2 Salvelinus sp. IW2-2015
TGTATTGGGTTGGGAATCTCTTCTGACAATGGGTGCAGGGAAAGTTATTTTCACTTGCATGAGACTGGATGTGTATTCTGCAATAGAATGCTTGGGTGAAGCCCTTTCCGCAGATGGTGCATTTATGTGGTTTCGCACCCATATGGATGGGCTGATGCTTCTTCAAGTCAGCCTTTTTCCGAAAGCCCTTGTCACACTTTTCACACTTAAATGGCCGAGCTTCAGAGTGATTTTTCATATGAGTGGTCATGCCTCCTAAGGACCTGAAGGCCCTGCCACACTCAGTGCATTTGAAAGGTTTCTCTCCTGTGTGAATGCGGAGGTGATTTTCCAGCTGAGACGAATACACAAAACTCTTTCCACACTCCTGGCAAATGATGGTTGCCTCAGGGATTTTCCTCTTCGAGGGTACCGTTATTCTTTGTGGCTTGGGCAGTCTCCTTCGGATAACAGCCCTCTCAAAGAGATTGGCTTCTGTTTCCTGACCCCCAATTTCCACACTGCTTCCAAGACACGTGTCACCTGACCGGATCTCCTTGTCTACATCATTGTTTTGTGGAAGGGGTGGCAAGGAAGGGAGCGAAATCGAGTTACTTGCAATGTGGGAGACCCACTGGTGGACACTCGCTAGCTCGACCGGCTGGTTATCTGGCTGGTTCCCATTGGTGACCGTGGCAGGGGTGACAATATGTGAAGGAGAGGCTTCGGTGATGAAAGTATTCATCAGTGTTGCAAGCTCTTTGTGTCTCTCTGTTGGCAGCATGCTCTCTACTGTTGGTGCCCCTCCCACTGGCCTGCTTACACTTTGAGGAGTAGGTGAGACTATGTCGTTCTTTGACAGTGCATTGTCTTCTTCACTGTCGAGTACTGAATTTTTCACCAGACCTCCGTTATCCCTGGCATTCTGCTCTTCTCTCTCCACAGTAGTTACTGCTCCAGCGTGTTCCGATTCAACTGACATCATTCCCAGATCCTCCAAGTCACTGAAGGAGGCAGGGCTCATGATGCTTAGAGCGGCTTCTAATGATTCCGCTGGTTCGTCAAAATCTGTCTGCATGGACTGCATTCCACAGGTTAAGCGGAAAGACAGCGAGGACAGCACACAGTCCCCTACAGAGGACGTGACAGGTACTGAGAAAAAGGGACAAATACAGAAAAATCTATGAGTATTTTATATTACACCACATTCTGATTGTTTGAATTTGAAGGTATTGGGCATGCGATTAATACCATTTCAAAATAATTCAAATTCCTGTAAATACAGCTGGTTCAAAGTTATCAATAGATTGAACCATGGCAGTTTGACAAAAAGGGAAAATTACATTGTTCTTTGTTCAGCTGTTGATAATTCCACTGAACATTAACATGGAGAAGATATACTAATTAAAGTAGCCCTACCCAACTGAATCTTATTTAGCAGGTTCTGGTGCTGGAGGAGGATCTTCAGGTGCTCAGGGTCAGACACAGACTGTCCACACTCCTCCAGGTCAGAGGGGGCAGCACT
>NW_019955124.1:0-1504 GCF_002910315.2 Salvelinus sp. IW2-2015
GTGTGGCAAAATGGCTTAAAGGCAACAAAGTCAAGGTATTGGAGTGGCCATCACAAAGCGCTGACCTCAATCCTATAGAAAATTTGTGGGCAGAACTGAAAAAGCGTATGCGAGCTTGGAGGCCCACAAACCTGACTGTTACACCACTCTGTCAGGAGGAATGGCGCGATTCCCCCAACTTATTGTGGGAAGCTTGTGGAATGCTAATGCTACCCGAAACGTTTGACCCAAGTTAAACAATTTAAAGGCAATGCTACCAAATACTAATTGAGTGTATGTGAACTTCTGACCCACTGGGAATGTGATGAAAGAAATTCAATCTCAAATAAATAATTRTCTCTACTATTATTCTGACATTTCACATTCTTAAAATAAAGTGGTGATCCTAACTGACCTAAGACAGGGAATTTTTTACMAGGATTAAATGTCAGGAATTGTGYAAAACTGAGTTTAAATGTATTTGGCTAAAGTGTATGTAAACTTCCGACGTCAACGGTATTGATGATGGATGCTGGAGATTATGAATATGAAGTTGACAAATTGTGAAATGTCCCTTTAAAAGTTGTGTAAAACAAAAGCTTGTACTGTAAATAATGTTTTGTCACGTACCTGTCAAAGCACCTCTCCTGTCCTCCTCAACGACATGTATAGTTGTGACATGATATCCATTTGCTCCTGTAGAAAATCAAAATAAAACATGCCTTTATTACAACTGTATTTTTGAAARGAGGTCCCAAATGGCACCCTATTCCCCATAGGGCTCTGGTTAAAAGGAGTGACCTATAAAGGGAATAGGATTCCATTTGTGATGCATCCTACTGTCACCCCCAACTCCACTTAGATAGAAGTAACTGGTACTGGTAATAGTAATGATACAACGGAAAAAAAAATGAATGTGAAAAGCATTTAGGATGGATAAATAATTTCTGTTTAGTGGAGGTGAGAGGTGGCTCGGGTGTGAGGACGTCCTCTAGATTATCAAAACGAACCAAACGCTGACAGGGATCCAAAGTGATTTAAAATGGAGGCAGGAAAGCAGCGAGAGTGGCAGAGTGATAAAACCGTAAGTGATTGTTTCACAGTTCAGAGTTGTGCGGATAGACACAAGAGGGGAGATAGGAAAAGGTTTACATGGGGAAATGAGAAACATTTAGAAAGAGATAAAGAGCGAGGATGATGAGGTGAAAATGAGTTGATTTTAGAGAGGAGAGGAGAGAAGCCGTTGAAAGTGGATATTAGAGAGAGAAGAGGTGTCAGTGTTATTACCTAGCCTGATGATCCAGCGTGTTATTACCTAGCCTGATGATCCAGAGTCTTATTACCTAGCCTGATGCATCAGGCTAGGTAATAACACTCTGGATCATCAGCTAGGTATAACACTCTGGATCATCAGGCTAGGTAATAAAGACTCTGGATCATCAGGCTAGGTAATAACACTCTGGACCATCAGGCTAGGTAATAAGACTCTGGATCATCAGGCTAGGTAAACAACTTTCTCTGGATT
>NW_019955125.1:0-1504 GCF_002910315.2 Salvelinus sp. IW2-2015
AACTGAACACTACAAGTAACAAAATAACAAAAGAGAATCTAACCGACAAACAGTCCCGTGTGGCACGAACACTGACACGAAATACAAACACCCACAAACACACACGTGAACCCCGGCTGCCTAAGTATGATTCTCAATCAGGGACAACGATTGACAGCTGCCTCTGATTGAGAATCATACCAGCCCGAACGCACAAAACCCCAACATAGAAAACAACACATAGACAACCCACCCAACTCACGCCCTGACCATACTAAATAAATACAAAACAAGAGAAAACAGGTCAGGAACGTGACACCTAATTAGTGTATTTTCTTTTCCAGATCCTTACCAAATAATCTCATGAACTAATCATCTATATTCATATTACTATTCAACTAATCATCACCTGCAGATGAGCCAGGTGTAGTGGAGGTTTCTGAGGAGCCAGGTCCTATTTCAAAGACCTTCCATGATGCCCAAACACAGCGGTCAGACCCAGCGATGGAGGACCACACCTACTCCAAAGGACCTATCATCACATGTGGCATGACAACTGCACCAGCCCCTGAGAGGTCACTGTCTTTTGCAGATGTTACATTGAAAGATGATGCAGACTGTCTGCTGTACACAGGGATTCCACTATTAATTCAACACTCTTGTGTCTTGCTTACAAGGTTTTGCCCCCACATCATCAACAATTCCCCGGTTGTAGACCAAAATTCCGTTGACACTAATGAAACTTTGACAGAACTTTGTTATAGTAGCTGATTTAGCAGGACGCTTCGAAAGGTCAGGTCAGTAAAACATTGACGGTCAGGTCAGTAAAACATTGAAATTCATTACTGAGCACACCAAGGATCTCATTCCATGGCTGCCTCGTGAGACGATAAAGGCTACTATGCCACAGGTTTTTCAGGATAATTTTTTCAAACACAACTTGTGTTATTGACTGCACAGAAAGTGTTTTGCAGAAGGCTAAACATCTGGACTCACGAACTGAATCTTAGTCACTACTATGCCAGTAATACTGTAAAATATCTAGTTCAACTGCTCCATCAGGAATGGTTATGTTCATTTCAGAGGCTTATGGTGGGAAATGTAGCTATAGGTTCATAACACAGAACTCAGGATTTCTCGACCATTTGCGTGCTGGAGATGAGGTGATGGGGGACCCAGGCTTCACAATTAGGGACTTGCTAGAGGAACGGAATGTGTGTGTAGTTGTGTATGGTTGAGTGTGTGTGTGTAAGGTGCCACCAGGAGTGAGGGCGTGTCTCTCCCAGAACACTGAGCAGCTCCTCGTTGGGCTTGAAGACCACCATCACCACCTCGGTGTGTTCTGTCCAACCAACCAAAGGGTTATGTTCATTACGGAATGTGGACCGTTCTTCTACCGATCGCTTAGCGCTCTTGACGTTTGACTGACGTCAAAATCTTTGCGTGATTCTACATTACGCCTACAGTGCGTCTCAGCCGGCCAGAGTCTGCCGTCTGCCCAGCGGCGCCTGAACTGCCCGTCTGC
>NW_019955126.1:0-1504 GCF_002910315.2 Salvelinus sp. IW2-2015
CACCATTGAACTCTCAGACATGACTTTATAATCATACACTACCGTTCAAAAGTTTGGGGTCACTTAGAAATGTCCTTGTTTTTGAAAGAAAATCAAATTTTTTGTCCATTAAAATAACATTAAATTGATCAGAAATACAGTGGAGACATTGTTAATGTTGTAAATGACTTGTAGCTGGAAATGGCTGATTTTTAATGGAATATCTACACTTACAGAGGCCCATTATCAGCAACCATCATTCCTGTATTCCAATGGCACATTGTTTTAGCTAATCCAAGTTTATCATTTTAAAAGGCTAATTGATCAGTAGAAAACCCTTTTGCAATTATGTTAGCACAGCTGAAAACTTGTTCTGATTAAATAAGCAATAAAACTGACCTTCTTTAGAAAAGTTGAGTATCTGGAGCATCAGCATTTGTGGGTTCGATTACAGGCTCAAAATGGCCAGAAACATGTACTTGTACTTGTACTAATGTACTTGTCCTCTTGCTCAGTTGTGCACCGGTGCCTCCCACTCTTTCTATTCTGGTTCGAGCCAGTTTGCGCTGTTCTGTGATGGGAGTAGTACACAGCGTATGAGATCTTCAGTTTCTTGGCAATTTCTCGCATGGAATAGCCATAATTTCTCAGAACAAGAATAGACTGACTAGTTTCAGAAGGAAGTGCTTTGTTTCTGGCCATTTTGAGCCTGTAATCGAACCCACAAATGCTGATGCTCCAGATACTCAACTAGTGTAAAGAAGCCCAGTTTTATTGCTTCTTTAATCAGAACAACAATTTTGAGCTGTGCTAACATAATTGCAAAAGGGTTTTCTAATGATCAATTAGCCTTTTAAAATGATAAACTAAGATTAGGTAACACAACGTGCCATTGGAACACAGGAGTGATGGTTACTGATAATGGGCCTCTGTACGCCTATGTAGATATTCCATAAAAAATCAGCCATTTCCAGCTAAAATAGTAATTTACAACATTAACAATGTCTACACTGTATTTCTGATCAATTTGATGTTATTTTAATGACCAGAAAATGTGCTTTTTCAAAAACAAGGACATTTCTAAGTGACCCCAAACTTTTGAACGGTAGTGTACGTTTATACCACAAGATTTGGATTCAACACTCCTAACAGTTTTATTTCTTCACTGTCTCTCATCAGCGGTATGGCCTGTGGGACCAGGAATGTGCTCTGGAGGAGAAGCCCTCACGGCCATCAGAGGAGGCCAACGAGGAAGAGGGAGGAGAGGGGGAGGGGGTGGAGGTCCATCCCAGCCCAGGACCCAGCCTCATGGACCTGGAAGAACTCAAACCGGACGAGGACCAGAAGGCCGAACCAGAGCCTGAACCAGAGCCTGAACCAGAGCCCAGCACCAGCTTAGCCCCCACCCCAGAGCCGCCCCCCAGCCTGCCTGTGGAGGGACCCAAGAAGAAGGGCAGCATCATGCGCTTCCGCAAGAAAAAACAATTAAGCAAAGGTCAGTTAAAGAAACTAGCAGTAGAGAGGA
>NW_019955127.1:0-1504 GCF_002910315.2 Salvelinus sp. IW2-2015
TTATTATAAAATGGATTAAATACAATAATTCACACAATACCCCATAATGACAAAGCAAAAACAGGTTTATATTAATGTTTGCAAATGTATATAAAGAAAAAAGAGAAACACCTTATTTACATAAGTATTCAGACCCTTTGCTATGAGACTCAAAATTGAGCTCAGGTGCATCCTGTTTCCATGATAATCCTTGAGATGTTTCTACAATTTGATTGGAATCCACCTGTGATAAATTCAATTGATTGGACATGATTTGGAAAGGCACACACCTGTCTATATAAAAAGGTCCCACAGTTGACAGTGCATGTCAGAGAAAAAAAACAAGCCAGGAGGTTGAAGGAATTGTCCGTAGAGCTCCGAGACAGGATTGTGTCGAGGCACAGATCTGGGGAAGGGTACCAAAACATTTCTGCAGTATTGACGGTCCCCAAGGTCACAGTGGCCTCCATCATTCTTAAATGGAAGAAGTATGACACCACCAAGACTCTTCCTAGAGCTGGCCACCCAGAGAAACTGAGCAATCAGGAGAAGGGCCTTGGTCAGGGAGGTGACCAAGAACCCAATTGTTACTCTGACATAGCTCCAGAGTTCCATTCCGGAGATGGGAGAACCTTCTAGAAGGACAACCATCTCTGCAGCACTCCACCAATCAGGCCTTTATGGTAGAGTGGCTAGACGGAAGCCATTCCTCAGTAAAAGGCACATGACAGCCCACTTGAAGTTTGCCAAAAGGCACCTAAATGACTTTCAGACCATGAGAAACAAGATTCTTTGGTCTGATGAAACCAAGACTGAACTCTGGCCTGAATGCCAAGCGTCACATCTGGAGGAAACCTGGCACGATCCCTAAGGTGAAGAATGGTTGTGGCAGCATCATGCTGTGGGGATGTTTTTCAGCGGCAGGGACAGGGAGACTAGTCAGGATCGAGGGTAAGATGAACATAGCAAAGAACAGAGAACCTTGATGAAAACCTGCACCAGAGTGCTCAGTACCTCAGACTAGGACAACGGTTCAACTTCCAACAGGACAACAACCCTAAGCACACAGCCAAGACAACGTAGGAGTGGCTTCTCTGAATGTCCTTGAGTGGCCCAGCCAGAGTCCGGACTTGAACCCGATTGAGCATCTCTGGAGAGACCTGAAAATAGCTGTGCAGCAACGCTCCCCATCCAACCTTGAGAGGAACTGCAGAGAAGAATGGGAGAAACTCCCCAAATACAGGTGTGCCAAGCTTGTAGCAGAATACCCAAGAAGACTAAAGGCTGTAATCGTTGCCAAAGGTGCTTCAACAAAGTACTGAGTGATGGTCTGAATACTTGTATAAATGTGATATTTCAGTAAAAAAAATTATATAATATTTGCTAAAATGTCTGAACTGTTTTTTTGCTTTGTCATTATGGGGTACTGTGTGTAGATTGAGGGGTAAAAAAATAACGTTAAAAAATTTGGAAAAAGTCAAGGGGTCTGAATACTTTCCAAATGCACTGTACGTACTATAGGCCT
>NW_019955128.1:0-1503 GCF_002910315.2 Salvelinus sp. IW2-2015
TGACGCTATTTAAACCGAGTGCTGACATGCAACTACACATAGACAACTACCCACAAATACAGGTGGGAAAAGGCAACCTAAGTATGGTTCTCAATTAGAGACAACGATAGACAGCTGCTTCTGATTGAGAACCACACCCAGCTAAACACACAGAAATACAAATCATAGAAAAAGGAACATAGAATGCCCACTCAAATCACACCCTGACCAAACCAAAATAGAGACATAAAAAGCTCTCTATGGTCAGGGTGTGACAGTACCCCCCTCCCCAAAGGTGCGTACTCTGGCCGCAAAACCTGAACCTATAGGGGAGGGTCTGGGTGGGCATTTCTCCGCGGTGGCGGCTCTGGTGCGGGACGTAGACCCCGCTCCACCTCTGGCTTGGCCCACTTAGGTGGCGCCTCTAAAAGCGGGGACCCTCGCAGCGGGCCCCGGACTGGGGACCCTCGTTGGAAGCTCCGGGCTGAAGGGCGCCTCTGGAAGCTCCGGGCTGAAGGGCGCCTCTGGAGGCTCCGGGCTGGAGGCCGTCTCTGGAGGCTCCGGGCTGGAGGCCGTCTCTGGAGGCTTCGGGCTGGAGGCCGTCTCTGGAGGCTTCGGGCTGGAGGCCGTCTCTAGAGGTGCCGGGCTGGAGGCCGTCTCTAGAGGTGCCGGGCTGGAGGCCGTCTCTAGAGGTGCCGGGCTGGGCGCAGGTACAGGACTCACCGGGCTGGGGAGACACACAGGAGACCTGGCTCTAGGAGCAGGTACAGGACTCACCGGGCTGGGGAGACACACAGGAGACCTGGCTCTAGGAGCAGGCACAGGACTCACCAGGCTGAGGAGACATACCGGATGCCTCTTCCTTGGCCGAGGCACTGGATACACTGGGCCGTGGAGGCGCACTGGCGGTCTCGAGCGCAGAGCTGGCACCACCCGCTCTGGCTGGATGCCCACTTCCACCCGGCAAATGCGGGACGCTGGCACCGAGCACACCGGACTGTGAATGCTCGGCCGAGACACAGTGCACATCACCCCATAGCACGGGGCCGGACCAGTCACATGCTCCCCACGGTAAGCACGGGGAGTTGGCTCAGGTCTCCAACCTGACTCTGCCACACTCCCCGTGTGCCCCCCCMAAAAAATATTTTGGGGGCTGCCTCTCGGGCTTCCTTGCCAGCCGTGTTCCCTCATAACGCTGGTTCCCTTTTCCTGCTCCCTCCGCTCTCCTGGCTGCCTCCACCTGTTCCCATGGGAGGCGATCCCTTCCAGCCAGGATCTCCTCCCATGTGTAGGATCCCTTGCAGGATGTCCTCCCATGTCCAGTCCTCTCTTCCACGCTGCTTGGTCCTTTGGTTGTGGGTAGTTCTGTCCCGTTCGTCATAATGATGAGACCAAGGCGCAGCGTGATTTGAATACATACTTCTTTAATAAACGAATAAACACTAAACAAACTAACAAAACGAACGTGACGCTATTTAAACCGAGTGCTGACATGCAACTACACATAGACAACTACCCACAAAT
>NW_019955129.1:0-1503 GCF_002910315.2 Salvelinus sp. IW2-2015
GCCTTTATTTGCCACAGGCCACTTTGAACTGGACTGTGTGTTTACAGGCAATTACAACAGTACGACTTTTGATCATTAGAACGCAGTCGCCAAAAACCTCAAAATACACCTGCATGGATTTCTGCAAATATGTCAATACCACTTGGGAGTCCTCTTACGTTTGGGAATTTTACAGTCCTATTGATCAAACAAACATGAAAAGGTAGGCTCTCTCTCCCTCAGTTATGGACATCAACAACTAATGCTAGCCAGAGAAAGATGAGCTAACATCTAACGAAGGAACAGTAGATAAGCCAAAGCTTCAACTAGTTGTACTGATAAATGATAGGGAATTGTAGCCTTTTCGTTCTTCTGCAGCTTACCTGCTAACAACGCATGCTTGTCCCAACCAAGCACCCAAAGCTAACCGATTGTGTTGTCATTCCCAGCCTTTGTTACATTCGTCCGTTTTTTTATCCAAAATATTGAGCCTTTGAAACTGAAACAGTGCATCCCGAATGTAGGCAGCAAACATTGTACCAGGACAGCTGTGATTTACAACCTGATAGCAATAGTTTGGCTAGCTTGCTAGCTAGCTACCTCCAGACAAATGAGAGAACGCCTTACTCTGACCATTTTACTCAACCTAACAGAGCTGGTTAGGCTGTTTACATGTTATCCAGAGCGTTCATGACCAACTTACTTTCTTTGCCTACTTTTACTGACACCAGCCACATTCAGCAGGTGTTGATGTTCGTAAATTCATCAGTTATTCTGAGCTCTGGCATACTCAGATGAGAGTGCTCTGAAATTGGAGTAGATAGCCAGAGTGAATTTGCGAACGCAAGAGATATGCTAACTGGATAACAGTCGTTCAAGTTCTTGCTAGCTAACCAAATGACACCTGCATCTCTAGGTGTGTATAGCCACCGGAAAATGATATGAGGGGAAAAAGTCATTCGACCCACATCTCCAATGACATGACATCTTCCTAGCAGCTAGCTAACGTTGGCTCCGTGTTTTTAGCTTGCTACGATAGCCTATTAGCCACATTATGACCGACTTGTGATCATCGCCCTTGTTAGTTTGATTGTATTGTCATTCTCAGCCTTTGTTACATTCATCTGTTTTTGTACAAAATTATGAGCCATTGAAACAGTGCATCCCTGAATGAAGGCAGCAAACATTGAACCAGGCCAGCTGTGATTTACCTGATAGCAATCATTTTTGACTACCAAGAAATGTACTGGTGAATTATATACACTGAACAAAAATAACACACAACATGTAGTGTTGGTCCCATGTTTCATGAGCTGAAATAAAAGATCCCAGAAATGTTCCATACGCACAAAAAATATTTCTCCCAAATTTTGTGCACAAATGGGTTTACATCCCTGTTAGTGAGCATTTCTCCTTTGCCAAGAAAATGCATCCACCTGACAGGTGTGGCATATCAAGAAGCTGATTAAACAGCATGATCATTACACTGGTGCTCCTTGTGCTGGGGGCAATAAAAGGCCACTA
>NW_019955130.1:0-1502 GCF_002910315.2 Salvelinus sp. IW2-2015
ACAGAATACAAATGTTCCAAAACACGCATCCTATTTGCAACAAGGCACTAAAGTAATACTGCAAGAAATGTGGGAAAGAAATGCACTTTTTGTCCTGAATAGAAAGTGTTATGTTTTGGGCAAATCCAATACAACACATTACTGAGTACCACTCTCCATATTTTCAAGCATAGTGGTGGCTGCATCATGTTACAGGTATGCTTGTAATCATTAAGGACTGGGGAGTTTTTCAGAGTGAAAAAAAATGGAGTGGAGCTTTCCACCAGACAATGGGAGATTAATTCATCTTTCAGCAGGACAATAACCTAAAATGCAAGGCCAAATCTACGCTGGAGTTGCTTACCAAGAAAACAGTGAGTTGCTGAGTTATAGCTTTGACTTAAGTATACTTGAAAATCAATGGTCAACAACAAATTTGACAGACTGGGAATGGAATTATTATTTAAAAAATTCTCGGGGGGTCTCGGATGGTTGAGGGGCAGCTCTCGGGGACCTTGGGCCCATGGCTGATAGGTCACTGTTTCGGGACGCCGTTTTGACTTTGTGGGAAATCTGCCGACTTGTCCTTGGGAAGGGCGTTGACCCTGGTTGCTTCTGTGGGTCGCTTTAGATGGGATTATGTTAGATGACTGAATGTAATGTAAATGTTGAGCGGCTTCACTGCAATTAGATTGTATGTCTTAATATTCAATAAAAAATATATATATATATATTTTTTTTCAAAAACAAAAAAAAAGTATAATTTTTTTTATTCTTCACTTTGTCGATATGGTGTGTGCTCTGTAAATGGGTAAGAAAAATGTTATATGCTGTAACACAAAAAAATGTGGATTAAGTCAAGGAGTATGAATACTTTCGTTTTTTTGTAACATTATATATCWATTTTTWTTTTTTACATTACAAAACATTCAAACGACAGCATTCAGATACACACAAACATCCACAACATCACCCTTGCCCAGACCCACCTGCTCACACCCCATCTCCATCCACAACATCACCCCTGCCCAGACCCACCTGCTCACACCCCATCTCCATCCACAACATTGCATGTTGTGGATAAATTGCATGTATTTGAAAATATCCACATTGGTCACTCCAAAATTGCTTTTTAATTCTTTCATGGGAATACATGTATTTCCTATTACCAAGTTATTTATGGTTTCTATGCATGTAGTTTTCCATGTGGACCAATTTATCAGTGAATTCTGAATTCTGGAAGAAAGCTGTCCAAGGATTGTTCCATAGAGTTGTGTTTTTAGGAGTGATAGTGTTTCTTATGAATATGTTTTCTTCCATATTGTTGTAGTGTTCTGAACTATAAAGTTGTTATTGTTCTTAGCTTTATCCTTTGAAAATAGACACGTAAAAAATCCGGGGAATTAATCATTTCTGAAGGCACTGTATGTATACTGTAATATATATTTTTGGGGGGCGGGTAATCTGCAGGCCTACAAAAGGGTGCTGTGGGACGCATGCAGCCCGCGGACGCAGTTGCCATC
>NW_019955131.1:0-1502 GCF_002910315.2 Salvelinus sp. IW2-2015
TTGTATTGAATAGTTTACCGTCCGGTTGAAATATTATCGATTATTTATGTTAAAAACAACCTGAGGATTGGTTATAAAAAACGCTTGACATGTTTCTACGAACTTTACGGATATTATTTGGAATTTTAGTCTGCCCTTAACTTCTCTGGGATGTGTGGGACGGTAGTTTCCCACTTGGCCCGAAGCCAGAAAAAATGTAGCGCGCCAAATTCAAATATATTACTATAAAAATCTATCTTTCATGAAATCACACATGAAAGACACCAAATTAAAGCTACACATGTTGTGAATCCAGCCAACATGTCTGATTTCAAAAAGGATTTACGGGGAAAGCACACCAAACAATTTTGTTAGCTCAGTACATAGCCACAGAAAAACACAGCCATATTCCCAGCAAAAGATAGTAGTCACAAAAAGCAGAAATATAGATAAAATGAATCACTAACCTTTGATGATCTTCATCAGATGACACTCATAGGACATGAGTGCAACCGCTGTGTCAGATTTCCCAAAAACTTTACGTAAAAAGCACACCATGCAATAATCTGAGACAGAGCTCAGATATAACAACATTTTTCCGCCATGTTGGAGTCAACAGAAATACGAAATTACATCATAAATATTCCCTTACCTTTGATGATCTTCATCAGAATGCACTCCCAGGAATCCTAGTTCCGCAATAAATTGTTGTTTTGTTCGATAATGTCCATTACTTATGTCTAAGTAGCTACTTTTGCTAGCATGTTTAGTGCACATGTCCAAACGCTCGCGCAGATGCAGGCGAACTCGGACGAAAACTTCAAAAAGTTATATAACAGGTCGAATAAACTGGTCAAACTAAGTAGAGAATCAATCTTCAGGATGTTGTTATCATAACTATCCAATAACATTCCAGCCGGACAATTCCTTTGTGTCTCTAGAAGTTATGGAAAGCAAGACGATATCGTTTGGAACGCGCATGACCAGGAACTGGCATTCTGCCAGACCAATGACTGAAACACCTCCCATCCGGCTCAACATCACAGTAGAGGCTTCATTCCACGTTCTACAGACTGTTGACATCTAGTGGAAGGCGTAGGAAGTGCAAACAGATCCATATCTTACAGGGAATTGAATAGGCGATGAGTTGAAAATCCACCAGCCTCAGAATTCTCACTTCCTGTTTGGATTTTTTCTCAGGTTTTTGCCTGCCATATGAGTTATGTTATACTCACAGACATCATTCAAACAGTTTTAGAAACGTCAGAGTGTTTTATACCCAATAGTAATAATAATATGCATATATTAGCATCTGGGACAGAGTAGGAGGCAGTTTACTATGGGCATGCAATTCATCCAAAAGTGAAAATGCTGCCCCCTATCACAAATAAGTTAATGACCTGCACGAGCCTGTGGATTACTGAACACAACGCGCCAACCAAATGGAGGTTTTTGGATATAAAAATAATCTTTATCGAACAAAAGGAACATTTATTGTGTAACTGGGAGTCTCGTGAGTGCAA
>NW_019955132.1:0-1502 GCF_002910315.2 Salvelinus sp. IW2-2015
ACAGCGGCCGTTCAGACACAGGTTCCTGTATACCTCACACATGTTAGTAATGCTGGTACTGATGTTCTGGGTCTGGATGATGCTGGAGGGGGAGAGGGGGGAGAGGAGGGGGAGATGTAGTGGAGAGAGGAGTAAAGGAGAGGAGAGGGAGAGGATGAGAGAGAGGGATGTAGTGGGGAGAGGGGGAAAGGAGAGAGGGAGAGGATGAGAGAGAGGGATGTAGAGGGGAGAGGGGAAAGGAGAGAGAGGGAGAGGATGAGGGAGAGGGGTGTAGTGGGGAGAGAGGTAAGGAGAGAGAGGGGAGAGGATGAGGGAGAGGGGTGGTAGTGGGGAGAGAGGGTAAGGAGAGAGAGGGAGAGGATGAGGGAGAGGGGTGTAGTGGGGAGAGGGAGGGAGAGGGAGAGAGAAAAGGGGGGTGAGAGACAGAAAGAGGGGTTACCACATTACCACATTCATAGTCATAAGAGACACTTCATTACTGAAGGATTTCTTAACCATTAAGGTTTTAATATGACTCTGATTTTAACATGTGAGGAGGCTTCAGTGGTGAGAGGTGAGGGGTAAGATGTCAGGGTACTACTTACTGGGTCCAGGGTATTGATCTGGTCCAGGCGGAGGCTGGAAAGGGATTGGTGGTCCTGGGTAGGGTGGTCTTGGGTAGATACCTGGGACCTGGGGAACTCCTGGTCTTCCCCCTCCCCCACCTGGGAGAGGCCCTCCCCCACCTGGGAGAGTCTCCCCCCCTGGACCGGTCTGCACCTGTGTGCACAGCTTCTGGTACTCATCTAGAGCAGAGAGAGAGACACATAGAAATATGACGAAATAGAGAAGAAACATCTACAGCTAAAGTGAAAATGATTGCTGATTGTACATGAGTACTGGGTCAGTACCTACCAGTCCCTGTCATGGGGCACAACTCAGGACTGGACCCGTCCGACCAGCAGCGCCCACTGTCACAGCAGCACTGTATCTTGGTCAGGAGCTGGGAGTTCTGGTTGGCACAACGCCCATTCAGCAGGCTGGCATAGCAGTACCCACCCCGGGCATCTGGAGAGAGACAAAACCAGACAACACATGTTTATGCCAAACACATCATAGAAATACCCACCATGGATATCTAGAGAGAGAACAGGCTATTGGGACTCAGAGATTCTGAGTTAAGTGGGGTGAGGGGAAGGGAGCGAGGAAAGAGGAGAGAGGATGGGAGAGAAGGGGGAGAGAGGAAGAGAGACAGAGGAGGATGAGGGGAAGGAGAGGGAGGGAGAGAGAGAGGAGGGGATAAAGGAGGGAAGAGGACAAACATCTCAACACAGGGAGCTTGTTGATGTTCATAATAATGTAGTATTGGTGGGAAACAGATAGATATGTCTGGTCCAGCACCTCTCTGTGGAGCGGAAGGCTCATAGCGAACATTCCTTCCTCACAAACATCCTCTCCTGGGGGGCTGTGTGTGTGTGTGTGTGTGTGTGTGTGTGTGTGTGTGTGTGTGTGTGTGTGTGTGT
>NW_019955133.1:0-1501 GCF_002910315.2 Salvelinus sp. IW2-2015
CACACACACACACACACACACACACACACACACACAGTGTTATGAGGGCCAGAGGCTTCTGTTCCCACTAAATAAAAACAGAATGCCAATACTGTACACTGTGACTGCTGATATGCTGACATGGCTGGTTTGGCCAGTCTACACGTACATCTTGTAAACCGTATGTACAGCCTGAGGCCATCAGTACAGTAGGTGTCAAATTGTGGTGAAATGCTATGCTCCAGTCCCATGTGTGCCATTCACATCGTTTTCAGACCTGGAGGGGAGAGACTTTGGTCCGGTGTAATACAGTGATACTCTGGAGGCAGCCGAGCGCAGAAATCCAATTTGCTCTGTGGAAGTATTAGCCTCCTGTGTTAATTCTCTCTGAAATGACTTCCATTGGATCTATCTGCTGAGCGAAGGGACTGTGAGGGAGGAGGGGCTGCTACTGAGCCTTGTGTTGGCATGGGAACTGGGGTGGGCATAAGCCCAGCATGAAATGAATGCATCCAGCGGTCACCAGTTCAGACGCAGCAACACCCATAAGAGCAACCTTGTGTTGTCTTCTCCTTCTACTGCAGTGATGATGAATGTGATGAATTACCGATGTCCTCTCTTTTCTGTAGCATCATAGTCAGAGCATTAGAATGCCTTGAGCAGCCCAAAAACATGCTAAAGGCATGGTTGTGATGACACGCACATTGACGTAACATGCTTTCAATTGTGTCTTAGCTGCACGCATACACATACATTTACAAAGAGATACGCTCTTGGACTCACTTCAGAAGAATTGTTAACAGATAAATAATAGTAAAGTTAGTCAACCACATTTGAGTCTTTCATGTTAGGCAGAGTCTGTCCATTTATATGTAGCACAGGTGAAGAGTTAAACTTGACTTCTAGTCCTTTGTGGGATTAAGCCATCAATCACATATACAGTTGAAGTTGGAAGTTTATATACACTTAGGTTGGAGTCATTAAAACTCATTTTTCAACCACTCCAAAAATGTCTTGTTAACAAACTATTGTTTTGGCAAGTTGGTTTTGACATCTACTTTGTGCATGACACAAGTAATTTTTCCAACAATTGTTTACAGACAGATTATTTCACTTACAATTCACTGTATCACAATTCCAGTGGATCAGATGTTAACATACACTAAGTTGACTGTGCCTTTAAACAGCAGAAAATTCCAGAAAATTAGGTCATGGCTTTAGAAGCTTCTGATAGGCTAATTGACATCCTTTGAGTCAATTGGAGGTGTACCTGTGGATTTATTTCAAGGCCTACCTTCAAACTCAGTGCCTCTTTGCTTGACATCATGGGAAAATCCAAAGAAATCAGCCAAGACCTCAGAGAAAAAATTCTAGACCTCCACAAGTCTGGTTCATCCTTGGGAGCAATTTCCAAACGCCTGAAGGTACCACGTTTATCTGTACAAACAATAGTACGCAAGTATAAACACAATGGGACCACGCAGCCGTCATACCGCTCAGGAAGGAGACACATTCTGTCTCC
>NW_019955134.1:0-1501 GCF_002910315.2 Salvelinus sp. IW2-2015
GGAAGAGTCATGCCTGGTCCACCAAGGGAGGGAGGTAATATGCCCGCCCTTGATGTACAACAAATTGTAATGTCTGATTATGTGAGAAAATTTACGGAACTTTCTGCAGCTCTCTCCACACAGATTCACAAGGTCCAAGAGGGGGAGCTGACGGGAGATCCGCCACCACTGAAGGTAAAAAATTGGTGACTGGGTGGGGTTAAAGTCCACAAGAGAAAGTGGCTGGAACCCAGGTGGACTGGACAGTACGAAGTGAAGGAGATTACTTCACACTCAGTCCAGGTCAAAGGTAAATCAGGCGCACCTTGGCACCACCTCACACATTGCACTCCAGCCCCAATCCCTTCTAGAACACTGACAGAAGTCAGAGCTGATTTATACAGCTTAAATTCGATTCCAAATGAAGACATTCCTGACTCAGGGGATGCGGCATCAAACTCCGCCTCCCCTGAAAAAGGAACCTCGCCCAGTTAGAGGGACATTTCTCCCTCCCTGGGCAAGGCTAGGGATATCTGGCCCCTTATTTGTGATATTCCTACTGATATTTGGGGTGTCCCTGGGCACTTTCACATGGTTAATAGAATAACTATAACCGGATCCCCATGGATGTATGTCACGGACACTCTAGTCTAACTAGGTAATAAGAGAAAGAATTTTATTTATTTTTTTAAATCAAAAATTATAAAACAACAGTTAAAATAAGAAACTAATATGGCTCAAATTGAGAAGGTTAAATAGAGCGGGTGGAGAGCTGTGCAGAGAATGGACAGAAGATGGCAGTATTGCAGCACTCAACGGTCTCCCAGCCGACGGGGAGCCTGGTTGARTGCTGGTGACATAATTTTGTTTTTGTAGTAAACATTTAGGTTAAGGGTTTCCGTGTTCCCAGAGATAAGATATCTTAAAGGAGTACACTTATATATATATTAGGAGGATTATTTTCTGAGTTTTATTTAGACAAGGGATTTTTTAAGATAAAGGGTTCTTTTAGTATGTCTAGATATAGTATGGAACACGAATGTAAGGAGATGATGTAACCTCTTGACCTGTCTTCATTGCATTTTCATGTGGTTTGATCACCCACGGGGGAATGTAGTGAGGATAATGAAATTGTGGTCATTTGGAATACTAATTTTGAGGTAAATTGATTATAATAGAGTTTATAACTCTTGACCATAATTGTAGTTAACCAAAGAGGAGTCAGGTTTCTGTTTTTAAACATTGGCTATGACGGTTTTGAATGGGCTGTTATTGATTTGGTAATACAACAGAAAAAATCCCATTTGTCATCGATAATAAATGGGGGAAGATATGATACATTGAGGTGTGAACAGGAGATATTTTAAGCCTATAGGGCAGGAAAATACATAAGCATTTAAATATAAGAATATTTTACTAATCTTACCTAAGTCAATATTAAGAGTAGGTAAGGTTGATACCTGGCCAGGGCCAGGTATCAAACGGGAGAGGGGTACATTGTGGTCTAGGATAGGATTGGGGC
>NW_019955135.1:0-1501 GCF_002910315.2 Salvelinus sp. IW2-2015
ACACACACACACACACACACACACACACACACACCAAAGTATATTGTAATAGTTTGTATCAGGTCACAGACCCATAATGTTGTGTCCCACCCAGGCCTTTCTGAAGAGTGTGGGGGAAGTACTGTCTTCTGAAGTGGCTCGAGAGGATGAGGTAAATGAGTTCATGATATCTCTGTGAAATCACTGTGTGAAAGTCAATATTTGACAGGATAAAGGCAAATACGGGTTGACAGTAAACCAGCTATATGATACTAAATTGTGAATATGATCAAATTCATTCTGGCTCTAAATCTTTCAACACTAACATGTGCGAACACAGGAATGAGCGAGTTTGTGATTTCAATGTTCTGTAGACACTGAACAAACACACTTGTTTTCATATAAGCAAGCTGAACCAGATGGTCTTCGTGCATGAAAACAATAGACTTGGATGTGGTAGAGCATCATAAAAAGTAAGTCAGATGCCAGTTAATACAGTGTATATCAGAGGTGTACTAGCTGCAACTTGGACCCAGGGGTAGATGTAACATAGTAAATGTACAATATGTTATGAATTTTCACATTTTAGCTAGGTGACTAATGCTAACAATAGCTAGGTGGCTAGAGTTAGCTAGGCTAAATTACGGTTAGGAGTTGGGTTAAAGGGTTAAAGTTAGGGTTAGGGGAAGGATTAGCTAACATGCAAAGTAGCTAAAAAATAGTAAGTAAACTCAGCAAAAAAAGAAACGTCCCTTTTTCAGGACCCTGTCTTTCAAAGATAATTCGTAAAAATCCAAATAACTTCACAGATCTTCATTGTAAAGGGTTTAAACAATGAACCATAAACAATTAATGAACATGCACCTGTGTAACGGTCGTTAAGACACTAACATCTTACAGACGGTAGGCAATTCAGGTCACAGTTATGAAAATTTAGGACACTAAAGAGGCCTTTCTAATGACTTTGAAAAACATCAAATGAAAGATGCCCAGGGTCCCTGCTCATCTGCGTGAACATGCCTTAGCAATGCTGCAAGAAGGCATGAGGACTGCACATGTGGCCAGGGCAATAAATTGCAATGTCCGTAATGTGAGATGCCTAAGACAGCGCTACAGGGAGACAGGACGAACAGTTGATCATCCTCGCAGTGGCAGACCACGTGTAACAACACCTGCACAGGATCGGTACAGCTTGTTGTCATTGCAGGCAATCTCAACACTGTGTGTTACCGGGAAGACATCATCCTCCCTCATGTGGTACTCTTCTTGCAGGCTCATCCTGACATGACCCCGCAGCATGACAATGCCACCAGCCATATTGCTCGTTCTGTGCATGATTTCTTGCAAGACAGGAATGTCAGTGTTCTGCCATGGCCAGCGAAGAGCCCGGATCTCAATCCCATTGAGCATGTCTGGGATCTGTTGGATGGAAGAGTGGGGTAACATCTCACAGCAAGAACTGGCAAATCTGGTGCAGTCTATGAGGAGGAGATGCACTGCAGTACTTAATGCAGCTGGTGGC
>NW_019955136.1:0-1500 GCF_002910315.2 Salvelinus sp. IW2-2015
CTCAGATTGAAACCCAGCCACTGTTTCTTTAACATATATGTCGTGTCTTTGCTATCATTAAATTGAAGACTTATAGTTTATATCAAAGATTCCTGTAATTAGGGATTACGCGGTCAACTGGTTAATAACGTAACTAATTACCTATGAATTCGAGGGCACCAGGGAAAGTAGTCAGATTACAAAGTTATAATTTCCCAATATAACCTTTCAGATATTTTCATATCTGATCAATAGTCTTCTGATTAATGATTTATTTATTTTTACCTCACGTTAGTCTCATTCCAAACGTCGTAAATTGTTGGTTATCTGCACGAACCCAGTCTTCACTGAGTCATCCATACATCAATTGTCTTAAATCATTTATTTATTACTAACTAAGTAATTCACAGAAATGCACAAACAAACAAACAAACTTAAAATGGTTATATGAAATGATGGGAGAAATATGCCCTAGTGGGCTGAACCGGCATGGCAGCTTGTTAGACAAAGGGAAAATTGCGTTCGACTAAGAAGTCACTACAGAGTCCATAATCATAACAATTGACATGCTGATCCTTACACATGAACGCTCACTCATTCGGGAACAATTGCAATCAATATATATATATATTTACGCTCGGTGTGTCGTCTTGATAGCTGGAGGCAAGTTAGTTTCTGTTGGAGATTCGTCTGTCTCTGTCCTGGTTATTGTGGATAGTTCAGAGTGACATTCGTTATAGAATGGAATGGATGTTTCTGCGGTTGTCTTTCTTCGCGTTCAATGATACCGAATTCCTAGCTGCAGACTAGTAGTCAATATCAAAGACTTGTTCTTATTCGTCTAAGAGTTTAACCACGTGGTATGGTTAAAGATTCAGCAATGGTACTTAACCTTCGTTCTCCTCCTATGGAGAAAAACATGGTCTGTTGATAATTTCTCAGAGTTGGGCTTTTATTCGGATAGCAGAAAGGGGCTGTCCCAGGATGTCTGACCCTAACTGGGCTCAGGGGCGGTCCTTGGATTTAGTTAAAATCAAAAGGGATTTGTATTTTTCTTCATTAAACAGTCCAAAATCATATTACACAATTATACAAACAGTATCATACTCACTCATTCATTTTATACAACAAACAGATGTAAACCTCATATCTGAGGTTATTATATAAACAGCGGTATGGTAATGTAGTCCCACAGGCTCCCATGAGTTTCCCACATTGGGACAAACGGACATGTTAATAGCTGGGATCTTCACCGATCTTTAATACTTTTTCAGGAACATAAAATCTGTTCGTACCTCAAGTTCTGTGAGGTGGAAGAAAACTTCCTTTGTCCTGAAAGTTTACCCTCTCTCTAATACTGTTTGGCCATGAGGAGATTCTCAGGAATTTACGACGTCTCTCTGTGACCACAGCATGGGTTGAAGGAGGAAAGGGAGAGGCAGGGAGAGGGGGATGGGGCTTGCTATACCCAAGCAGGCAACGTCATGACACAGAGTTCAGACATAGATATTTAATTATTTT
>NW_019955137.1:0-1500 GCF_002910315.2 Salvelinus sp. IW2-2015
TCTGGCCACTACAATAATTGGTATGATTGGTGGAGTGCTGCAGAGATGGTTGTCCTTCTGGAAGGTTCTCCCATCTCCACAGAGGAACTCTAGAGCTCTGTCAGAGTGACCATCAGATTCTTGGTTCCCTCCCTGACCAAGGCCCTTCTCCCCCGATTGCTCAGTTTGGCCCAGCGGCCAGCTCTAGGAAGAGTCTTGGTGGTTCTAATTTTTCGATACTCTTCCCAAGATCTGTGCCTCGACACGATCCTGTCTCGAAGCTCTACGGATAATTCCTTCGACATCATGGCTTGGTTTTTGCTCTGACATGCACTGTCAAAACAGTGGGACCTTCTATAGACAGGTGTGTGCCTTTCCAAATCATGTCTAATCAATTGAATTGGCCACAGGTGGACTCCAATCAAGTTGCTGAAGGATGATCAATGGAAACAGGATGCAACTGAGCAAAATTTCGAGTCTCATAGCAAAGTGTCTGAATATTTACGTAAATAAAGTATTTCTGTTTTTTATTTTAATAATTTGGAAAAAAATCTAAAAACCTGTTTTCACCTTGTCATTATCGGGTATTGTGATGTCATTAGAGGGTATTGTGATGTCATTATGGGGTATTGAGATGTCATTATGGGGTATTGTGATGTCATTATGGGGTATTGTGATGTCATTATGGGGTATTGTGTTTAGATTGCTGAGGATTGTTTTCATTTAATCTATTTTCGAATAAGGCTGTAACGTAACAATATATGGAAAAAGTCAAGGGTTCTGAATACAAAAACATAAACGCAATGTTGGTCTCATGAGCGGAAATAAAAGATCCCAGAAATGTTCCATACGCACAAAAAGCATATTTCTCTTGAATTTGGTCAGAAATTTGTTTACATCCCTGTTAGTGAGCATTACTTCTTTGCCAAAATAATCCATCCACCTGACAAGTGTGGCGTATCAACAAGCTGATTAAACAGCATGATCATTACACAGGTACACCTTGTGCTGGAGACAAAAAAAAATGCAAATCTTGAATTGTGCAGTTTTATCCCACAACACAATGCTACAGATGTCTCAAGTTTTGAGGGAGCTGAATGTTCACCAGAGATGTTGCCTGAGAATTTGTCAGTACGTCCAACCGGCGTCACAACCACAGACCACGTGTAACCACGTGTAACCACGCTAGCCCAGGACCTCCCCATCTGTCTTCTTCACCTGCAGGATCCTCTGAGAACAGCCCCCTGGACCGCTGATTAAACTGAAGAGTATTTATGTATGTAATAAATACCTTTTGTGGGGAAAAACTCATTCTGATTGGCTGGGCCTGCCCAGTCATGTGAAATCCATAGATTAGGGCCTATTTTATGTATTTAAATTGACTGATTTCCTCATATGATCTGTAACTCAGTAAAATCAATGAAATAGTTGCATGTTGTGTTTATATTTTTGTTCAGTATATATACAAACACACTGTTCTACTGTTTGCACCCAGGAAAACACACAAACACACACTTACAC
>NW_019955138.1:0-1500 GCF_002910315.2 Salvelinus sp. IW2-2015
TGTGTGTGTGTGTGTGTGTGCACGCAAACCATTGTAGCACTGACCTAGAGATAACTTCTTTCCCTTCCCTATATTTAGTCCCTGGGTGTGGGCTCTCATATCTAGATGTATATAGTTGTATAAGAGTTATAGCATGTTGAACACCCGAGTGACGCAGTGGTCTTTGGCACTGCATCGCCGTGCTAGAGGCGTCACTACAGACCCGGGTTCGATCCCGGGTTGTATCACAACCGGCCTTGATTGGGAGTCCCATAGGGCGGTGCACAATCGGCCCAGCGTTGTCCGGGTTAGGGGAGTGTTTGGCCGGGGGGGTTTACTTAGCTTACCGCGCTCTAGCAACTCCTTGTGGCATGCCAGGCACCTGCAGGCTGACCCCATCGTCAGTTGAACAGTGTTTCCTCCAACAYATTGGTGCGGCTGGCTTCCAGGGTTAAGTGGGCGGGTGTTAAGAAGCGTGATTTGGAGGGTCATGTTTCGGAGGACGCATGACTCGACCTTCGCCTCCCGAGCCCCGTTGGAAAGTTGCAGCGATGAGACAAGATCGAAATTTGGGATAAAAAGGGGGTAAAATACAACAACAATATAGCGCCTTCGGAAACTATTCAGACCCCTTGACTTTTTCCACATTTTGTTACGTTACAGCTTTATTATTTTCTTAGAAAAAAAAGAAACGCCCCTATTTCAGGACCCTGTCTTTCAAAGATAATTCATAAAAATCCACAGATTCACAGATCTTCATTGTAAAGGGTTTAAACACTTTTTCCCATGCAAATGAACCATAAACAATTAATGAACATGCACCTGTGGAACGGTCGTTAAGACACTAACAGCTTACAGACGGTAGGCAATTAAGGTCACAGTTATGAAAGCTTAGGACACTAAAGAGGCCTTTCTACTGACTCTGAAAACACCAAAAGAAAGATGCCCAGGGTCACTGCTCATCTGCATGAACGTGCCTTAGGCATGCTGCAAGGAGGCATGAGGAATGCAGATGTGGCCAGGGAAATAAATTGCAATGTCCGTGCTGTGAGACGCCTAAGACAGCGCTACAGGGAGTCAAGACGGACAGCTGATCGTCCTCGCAGTGGCAGACCACGTGTAACAACACCTGCACAGGATCGGTACATCCGAACATCACACCTGCGGGACAGGTACAGGATGGCAACAACAACTGCCCGACTGCCCCACGAGTAACACCAGGAAGGCACAATCCCATCCATCAGGTGCTCCAGACTGTCCGCTGAGGCTGAGAGAGGCTTGGACTGAGGGTTGTAGGTCCCTGATGGGTAAGCAGGTCCTCACGCAGACATTCACAACGCAACGCAACGTCGCCTATGGGCACAAACCACACGCGTCGCTGGCATGAACAGACAGGACTGGCAAAAAGTGCTCTTGAACTTCAATGAGGAAGTCACAGTTATTGTCTACCACGAGGTGATGGTCGGCATTCGTCGTTTAGTCGTCGAAGGAAATGAGCGTTACAGGACAACCCGAGGAGCG
>NW_019955139.1:0-1500 GCF_002910315.2 Salvelinus sp. IW2-2015
CAAAACAGAGCATTTCCATTGGAATGATGGGAGCAGGTGTTTTTCCGTATTCTGAACGTCCAAAATGGAGGACGTTGTTTGTGACCGTGTGACACGTACAGCTTCTTCATTCTACACCACATGCAACAGGATATATTCAGCATTTCAGCGCCAATCTGCCTCAAAACGTAACAAAATAAATCATGACTGAATACCTTTTTCCTACTTAACACAGACCCTTCAATCGCTATGTAGGATCGAAAAWAATTATAACATCTGTATAAAATAAATCCAAATCATGCCAATATAAAATGTAATTTTAAAAAACCAAACATTTTAATGCTCAGTTCTACATCATAGTGTTACAATAACGGAGTTTGTTTTCTTCTACAGAAACTACAATGATAATCAGTCCTGTGTTTAGTTGAACCTCAACGCTTCCTTCCTTCCTAATGACATCTTTGTGCTTAACAGTTTTCCTTCAAAATCACATAAATAACATTTATTTATTTATTTTTAATAATATCTTCAGACCAGTGCTTAATTTGTATATTGGGAGGCGCCAGAACAAAGAAAGTGAGTGCTAGAGGGGAGTGTCCTGGGGAGTTCTGAGGTGGCAGAACGCAGGAGAGAGAAATCACCTGTATAATAAAGCATTTAATGCACATCATCACATTTGCGTTGTGGCATAAAGCAGTAGAGGCACGTACACAAGGTGTACACACGGGGAACATTTTTAGTCGCCGAGGGTCCGGGGAAAATGTTGGCCTTTTATAAACGCATTACATTTTACATCTATTTACATGACTGGAGACTTTGCCAGAATATTTTTTTTTTTATACAGCACAAATGATGTAAACGGCAGGCTACTATGACACTGACAAACTGAGAATCTGAGATCAAATGATGGAAACGGCAGGCCACTATGACACTGACAAACTGAGAATCTGAGATCAAATGATGGAAACGGCAGGCCACTATGACACTGACACACTGAGAATCTGAGATCAAATGATGGAAACGGCAGGCCACTATGACACTGACACACTGAGAATCTGAGATCAAATGATGGAAACGGCAGGCTACTACGACACGGACAAACTGAGAATCTGAGATCAAATGATGTAAACGGCAGGCTACTACGACACTGAGAATCTGAGATCAATAAACACCACCTTGTGTTGAATCCATCACCAGCCCAGGCCTCGGTGTGTAGAGACACGTCGTAGGTTACAACACGAGGAGGAAATGATAGTCCTAATAATGCCTTCCAGTTTCACTGACTCATCCCCCATGATGCACAGCTCACTGGCTGGTGATGGTCGATGGGCTCGTGCCAAAAGCTTCTCTCTCTCTTTTGTAAAACAATATTTGGAAGTTGATGTAATATGTTGGGAGCCTACAGCAGAGTGTTTTCAGCAGGAGACATTGTATTCGATTGTATTTGAAATATTGCGAAAGGTTTTTGTCTGCGTGCTGTTTTTCCCACTGACAGATTTGCCGCGCGTTCCTGACTGTAAG
>NW_019955140.1:0-1499 GCF_002910315.2 Salvelinus sp. IW2-2015
GTGTGTGTTTTAGTGGCTACCATAACATTTGAATTCTAAATATTTATATGGTGGATTCAATGTAAAAGTGATTTTACATGATGATGCACATCACACCGATTCATTTCACTCTTTTTCGTTGTCATGGTAATTCTGAATCTTACAAATACAAAGTCAACCAAAGCAAAAGTTGGTAGAATGTTTGAATTTAGAATGTTTGGGGTTGATAAGGCAACATTGAATTAAAACCCATTCTTTTTCAATTAGATTCATAATGATACACTTACATTTGAATATGATGACATCATAATTGAAAATGGCAACTAGTAGAATGTTGAAAGTTAGAATGTTTGGTTGATAGTCACTGTAGGTAATATTGATTTGAAACTTAGTTTTGTGGGAACAAGCTCAACACTAGTTGTGTGACTTGCTTCTGCTATCCAAGATTGTACATTTTTCAACAATGAGCTTCTTCAAGCAATTTCACCAGTCTCTACCATGGATGGCACAGCCACATCAGTAGCTTCCTGTCGTCATCAATGGTAAGAATCAAAAAGTGAATTGCTTAATTTGGTGTAGTTCTCAAGAATCCATGTTTAGAATGCATTTAGGTACATCTACAGTAGAACTGGGTTTATGTGTGACTTTAGGRCAGGTCCTCCCGAGTTCCTCAGATATCTTGCTACCACAACCAGCACCTGCCCGAGCAGGAGAAACAGGGTCTGTTCCACAAGCACATGGAGATGAGGCGCAAGATGGAGTTTTACAGGAAAGTGAGGAGGGAGTTCTACAAGCAGCATGTGAGCTCAGGGGACCAGGGGTTATTTTCTGATGAAGAGATGAAGAAACTGGAATCCATTCCAGGGGTGTTGGAGTTGGCTGCAGAGATGGACTTCCTGGAAATCTCTGATGTTTTAGTAGAAGTAGTATTAAGATAAAAAATAATTTAAAATATAWATATTTTACCTTTATTTAACTAGGCAAGTCAGTTAAGAACAAATTCTTATTTACAATGACGGCTACCCCTTGTTCAGGGGTAGAATGACAGATTTTTACCTTGTCAGGTAAATGGAAAATATATATTATGGAAAATATATTTCACAGCGGTACAATGATTCTATACACAATGACTGCTTGTTTTCTGACATAAACTGAAATTAGGTGAAATATTAGAATTTTAGCAACCAGGAAATAGCTGCGCGATTTCTGCATAGTGCATCTTAATGTATAACAATTGTGATGCATCATTTTTGAGTGTGTGCCTGTGTGTGTGCACACTTGCCTGTGTTTCCATGGATGCAATCATGTTTGGGCGTGTGTGAGTGTGCATCCATGCTTGGGTGTGTGTGTCTGTTTGAAGCACATCGTTAGTGTGTTTACATAGCTGAGTGAGTGATGCTTGACGGAGCGTTTCTGTGTGCTCTCTGTTGTTAATCACCACTGTGTGACTGTGAATGAGCTGTGCCTTCCAGATACTTCTAAAGCACATAAACACACAGAGAAAGTGTTTGTGTGTCTTG
>NW_019955141.1:0-1499 GCF_002910315.2 Salvelinus sp. IW2-2015
TCTTGTGAATTCAGACAATATTTCAGATTTTCTAAGCGTTTTACAGCGAAAACACAATAAATCGTTATATTAGCATACCACATGTGCAAACGTTACCCCTGCATGAATTCAAGGCAAAGGGAGCGATAACTTTATCGCCACCAAAATATATTAATTTTTTCACTAACCTTCTCAGAATTCTTCCGATGACACTCCTGTAACATCATATTACAACATACATATAGAGTTTGTTCGAAAATGTGCATATTTAGCCACAAAAAAACGTGGTTATACAATGAGAATAGTAGCAAAACTGGCCTGAAAATGTCGGGCGAGATCTTTGAGAGTGATCTAGTCTAATCGATAACTAATCATAAACTTGACTAAAAAATACAGGGTGGACAGAAATCGAAAGACAAATTAGTTCTTAATGCAATCGCTGAATTACATTTCTAAAATTATCCTTACTGTGCAATACAGGGTTCGCCAAGCGAAGCTATACCAAAAAAAATGGAGGAATATGCGTTTAACATTTTTCGACAGAACGATTTATCATCTTAAATATTTCTTACTATGAGGTGATCTTCTATCAGAATCTTGGGCAATGTATCCTTTCTTGGGTCAAATCTTCTTTTGGTCGTAAGATGTCCTCTTGTCCGTCGAAATGCCCACTAACGTTCGACCGGGACCCCGAAACGTGCCCGGCGCTTCAAAGTGCATCACAAAGCAATGCCTCAAAATCGCACTAAACGGATATAAATTGCTATAAAACGGTTTAAATTAACTACCTTATGATGTTTTTAACACCTATAACGAGTAAAAACATGACCGGCGATATATAAGTGGCTAAACCAACGCTTGGAAAGAGAGCAAGTCCGACGTCCACCATGCGTCAGGCGCAGCAGGAAAAGAACGGTACATCCGGTCTTTGGCGTTTTATACAGGCCCTGATTGCGCAATCGACTCCATTCAAATTGTCACCACTTACTGACATCTAGAGGAAGGCGTAGGCAGTGTTTGTATCCTCATAGCATTCACAGGGACTTTAAAACTGATCTGGGACCAGAGGCCAAGATTTCTGAAATCTCACTCCCTGTCAGGAAAAGTGCTGTAGAATGAGTTCTGTTTCACTCAGAGACATAATTCAAACGGCTATAGAAACTAGAGAGTGTTTTCTATCCAATAATAACAATAATATGCATATTGTACGAGCAAGAATTGAGTATGAGGCAATTTAATTTGGCAATGTCAAAAAAATAAAAGTGCTAACAGCTCCCCTTAAGGAGCCTTTTGGTCCTAGACCTGGCACTCCGGTACCGCTTACCGTGCGGTAGCACAGAAAACAGTCTATGACTTGGGTGACTGGAGTCTCTGACAATTTTATGGGCTTTCCTCTGACACCATCTGGTATAGAGGTCCTAGATGGCAGGAAGCTTGGCCCCAGTGATGTACTGTGCCGTACACTACCCTCTGTAGCGCCTTATGGTCAGATGCCGAGCAGTTGCCATACCAGGCAATGA
>NW_019955142.1:0-1499 GCF_002910315.2 Salvelinus sp. IW2-2015
GCCTTTTACTGAGGAGTGGCTTCCGTCTGGCCACTCTACTATAAAGGCCTGATTGATGGAATGCTGCAGAGATGGTTGTCCTTCTGGAAGGTTCTTCCATCTCCACAGAGGAACACCGGAACTCTGTCAGAGTGTCCATCAGGTTCTTGGTCACCTCCCTGACCAGGCCCTTCTCCCCCGATTGCTCAGTTTGACCTGGCGGCAAGCTCTAGGAAGAGTTTCCAAACTTTTTCCAAACTTCTTTCATTTAGGAATGATGGAGGCCACTGTGTTCTTGGGGACCTTCAATGTTGCAATGTTTTGGTACCCTTCCCCAGATCTGTGCCTTGACACAATCCTGTCTCGGAGCTGTACGGACAATTCCTTCGACCTCATGGCTTTGTTTTTGCTCTGACATGCACTGTCAACTTTGGGACCTTATATATACAGGTGTATGCCTTTCCAAATAATGTCAAATCAATTGACTTTACCACAGGTGTACTCCAATCAATTTGTAGAAACATCTCAAGGATGATCAATGGAAACAGGATACACCTGAGCTCAATTTCGAGTCTCAGAGCAAAGAGTCTGAATATATTTTTTTTAATGGCAACATTAAGGGGTATTGTGTGTAGACTGATGAGAAAAATATATATATTTAATAAATTTTAGAATAAGGCTGTAACATAACAAAATGTGGAAAAAGTCAAGAGTTCTGAATACTTTCTGAATGCACTGTATACATGGACTGTGAAGTTGTTCATGAGGAAAACAGCACCTCTTCAACCTCAGGAGGCTGAAGAAATGTGGCTTGTCACCTAAAATCCTCTCAAACTTTTACAGATGCACAATTGAGAGCATCCTCTCGGGCTGTATCACCGCCTGGTACGGCAACTGCACCGCCCACAACCGCAAGGCTCTCCAGAGGGTGGTGCGGTCTGCACAACGCATCACCGGTGGCAAACTACCTGTCCTCCAGGATACCGACAGCACCCGATGTTACAGGAAGGCCAAAAAGATCATCAAGGACAACAACCACCCGAGCCACTGCCTGTTCACCCCGCTACCATCCAGATGGCGAGTTCAGTACAGGTGCATAGGACGAGTTAGACCCAGTAGACATGCGAATGGGACGTTCATCAAGATTACCATGCACACATGGTTAGCAGATGTTATTGGAGCTGTGCGAATGCTTGGGCTTCTAGTTCTGCAGTGCAGGGGCAATATCTAACAGTCGTATCTTGAACAATTCCACAACTACCTAATACACACAAATCTAAGTAAATGGGAATGGAATAAGAATATTACATATAAGTATGGATGAGCAATGGACAAAGCGGCGAGGAAAGACTGCAAGATGTATTAAAATTACGGTATATACATATGAATCGGTAATTTGAAGATATGTAAACCCTCAAGTCTGTATGTAGGGCAGCAGCTTCTCTGTGTTAGTGGTGGTGTTAAACAGTCTGTTGCCTTGAGGATAGCGCTGTTTTTCAGTCTCTCGGGTCCCAGCTTTG
>NW_019955143.1:0-1499 GCF_002910315.2 Salvelinus sp. IW2-2015
GCCATGTTTTAGGTCAGGGCGTGACTAGGGGGGTTATCTAGTATTTTGTATTTCTATGTTTGTTGGTGAGTATGGTTCCCAATTAGAGGCAGCTGGTTATCGTTGTCTCTAATTGGGGATCATACTTATATTGTCATTTGTTCCCACCTGCTTTGTGGGATATTGTTTTGTGTGTGTGCATGTTGCACCACGGCTTTCACGTTCGTTGTTTGATTATTGTTTTTTTTAAAGTTTCACTTAAATAAAAGATGTGGAACTCAACTCACGCTGCACCTTGGTACATCCTTTATGACGAACGTGACAGAATATCCCACCACACAAGGACCAAGCAGTGTGCTATGGAGGAAAAAGTGAGTTAGACCTGGGAGGAGATCCTGGGAGGATGCAAAACCCTTCCTTGGAGAGAGTCGCCAAGGAATCTGGAAGGACAGCGACGACACCGGTGTCCGCGGCCACAGAAACCCCAATATTCTTTTTGGGGGGGGGAACATGGGGCTGTCGATCGAGCTGAGAAGAGAGCCAGAGACCGTCGGGGAGTTGATGGAGCAGCTGGAGGAGGGAGATCGGAGAGAAATGTTGGCGAGGTGTATTCTGCAGCGCACTCACCCTGAAGAGCATCTTCCCAGCCCGGTACATCCTGTGCCTGCTCCCCGCACTCGCCCTGAAGAGCGTGTCATCAGTCCGGTGCCACCTGTGCCGACTCCACGCACCAGGCCTCCAGTACGACTCCCCAGCCCGCTAGGTCCTATGCCGGCTCCCCGCACTCGCCCTGAAGAGCGTGTCACCAGTCCGGTGCCACCTGTCCCGGCTGCATGCACCAGGCCTCCAGTGCGCCTTCCCAGCCCGGTACGTCCTGTGCCTGTTCCCCGCACTCGCCCTGAAGTGCGTGTCATCAGTCCGGTGAAACCTGTGCCGGTTCCACGCACTAGGCCTCCAGTGCGTCTTCCCAACCCGGAGCGTCCTGTGCCGGCTCCCCGCACTCGACCTGAGGAGCGTGTCATCAGTCTGGTGCAACCTGCACCGATGCCCAGTCCAGGCACGGTGCCCAGTCCAGGCACGGTGTCCAGTCCCGCTCCATGGCAGGAGCCTTCCTTGGCACCGGTGCCCAGTCCAGGCACGGCGTCCATTCCCGCTCCAAGGCCGGAGCCTTCCTCTGCGCCGGTGCCCAGTCCAGGCACGGCATCCAGTATCGCTCCAAGGCCGGAGCCTTCCTCTGCGCTGGTGTTCAGGCCAGGCACGGCATCCAGTACCGCTCCAAGGCCGGAGCCTTCCTCTGCGCCGGTGCCCAGTCCAGGCACGGCGTCCAGTCCTGCTCCATGGCCGGAGTCTTCCTCTGCTCCGGTGCCCAATCTGGGCACGGCATTCAGCCCGGCTCTATGGCCGGATCCGTGGTCTGGGCGGGTGCTGAGACCCGCACCGGAGCCGCCGCCGATGCTAGTCACCCCCAACTAACCCTCCCCATCTGGTTTCAGGTTTTGCGGCCGGAGTCCGCACCTTTG
>NW_019955144.1:0-1499 GCF_002910315.2 Salvelinus sp. IW2-2015
AACCGTGAGAATGTTTTATAATGGCGCAAACAGAGAGGGCTGCCTCACTTCTAGCTCTTGGGAAACTATGCAGTATTTTGTTTTTATGTATTATTTCTTACATCGTTACCCCCAGAAAATGTGTTATTACATACAGCCGGAAAGAATTATTGTATATTAGAGTGGCGGTAACTCACCAGCACTACGACCAGGAATATGACTTTCCAGAAGCGGATCTTTTGTTCGCACCCCGCAGGGCAATTAAACTGATTCCAGAAGCCGACCCTAAACAATGCCGGTGGAGGAGAGGTACTTGGAGTGGTCTTCTAGTCCGACTTAGGCGCACACACAATCGCTTCTGAGTATATTACTCGCTAATGTTCAGTCTTGGGATAATACAGTTGTGGAGCTCAGGGGAAGGATATCTTTCCAGAGAGACATCAGGGATTGTAACACTCGGTTTCACGGAAACTGGCTCTCTCGGGATATACTGTCGGAGTCCATACAGACAGTTGGGTTCTCAGTTCATCGCGCAGACAGGAATATATCTCTCCGGGAAGGAGGGTGGGCGTGAATGTTTCATGATTAACGACTCATGGTGTAATTGTGATAACACACAGGAACTCATGTCCTTTTGTTCACCCAACCTAGAAAACCCCCCAAAAATACCGACTATTAGCTCAAGAGAATTTTCTTTGGTTATAGTCACGGCCGTGTAGATACCCCCTCAAGCCGACAGCACGATGGCCCTCAAGGAACTACACAGGACTTTAAGCAAACTGGAAATCACATATCCTGAGGCTGCATTTATTGTAGCTGGGGATTTTAACAAAGCAAATGTGAGGAAAAAGGCTGCTGAAGTTCTATCAGACTGTAGTAGAGGTCGACCGATTATGATATTTCAACGCCGATACCGATTGGAGGACCAAAAAGAGCCTATACCGATTAAATCGGACGATTTATTTATTTATATATATATATGTATATATTTATAATAATGACAATTACAACAACACTGAATGAACACTAACCTAATACATCAATAAAATTAATTTAGTCTCAAATAAATAATGAAACATGTTCAATTTGGTTTAAATAATGCAAAAACAGTGTTGGAGAAGAAAGTAAAAGTGCAATATGTGCCATGTAAAAAAGCTAACGTTTAAGTTCCTTGCTCAGAACATATGAAAGCTGGTGGTTCCTTTTAACACGAATCTTCAATATTCCCAGGTAAGATGTTTTAGGTTGTAGTTATTATAGGACTATTTCTCTCTATACCATTTGTATTTCATATACCTTTGACTATTGGATGTTCTAATAGGTACTTTAGTATTGCCAACCTAATCTCGGGAGTTGATAGGCTTGAAGTCATAAACAGCGCAATGCTTGAAGCACAGCGAAGAGCTGCTGGCAAATGCAGGAAAGTGCTGTTTGAATGAATGCTTACGAGCATGCTGCTGCCTACCACCGCTTAGTCAGACTGCTCTATCAAACCATAGACTTAATTATAAATAACACAG
>NW_019955145.1:0-1498 GCF_002910315.2 Salvelinus sp. IW2-2015
TTAAGTTTAGAGTTAGGATTGTGGTTCTAATTGGTTATGAATGAGGGAAGGTACTAATTATACTGTACTACAGACTACCACAAGAGGTCCTCACATGACTGCAAAAATGGCATAGGCTGCAAGAGATACTTTATTTTCCTCACAATAAATCACATCAGGCATGCAATATTGACAATGAAAACACATTGCGGCTGAGAAATCAGAAATCAGACATTTGGAAAATGCAATTGAATAAGAAAAGTATATAGCCAATTCCCTCAGGAATATGTAATTCAATAAAATTAACACTCGTGGAACACCTCACACCCTCTACCTAGTAGTCTGCTATTTACTGCATCTTTGCCTCAAGGCCTGATGAATATTCTGATATTCACAGTCAAGTTCTGTGACTAGAAAATAACACGTTGAATTTCTTACTGGATGTCCCATGATTCATATCATCAAGCCAGGTGTGATAATATTTATTTACTCCATTTTGTATCTGATTATATTTTCACTCCCAGCTTTAAAAAAATATTATTAGTACATTCAGGTACTACACTGAGTGTAAAAAACATCAGAACAGCCTCAATTTGTCGGGGCATGGACTCTACAAGGTGTTGAAAGCGTTCCACAGGGATGCTGGCCCATGTTGACTCTCCCTATCCCAGTCTGCTGTCCCCACATGCTTCAAGATGGCCACCCATTGTTCCTGTACCCAAGAATGCAAAGTTAACTGAACTAAATGACTATCGCCCCATAGCACTCACTTCTGTCATCATGAAGTGCTTTGAGAAACTAGTCAAGAATCATATCACCTCCACCTTACCTGTCACCCTAGACCCACTTCAATTTGCTTAAGGCCCCAATAGGTCCACAGACAATGCAATCGCCATCCCACTGCCCTATCCCATCTGGACAAGAGGAATACCTATGTAGGAAGGCTGTTCATTGACTATAGCCCACAGAACTCCGCCCTGTGAAATTGGGTCCTGGACTTCCTGACGGGCTGCCCCCAGGTGGTGAAAGTAGGAAACAACATCTCCACTTCGCTGATCCTTAACATTGGGGCCCCACAAGGGTGCGTGCTCAGCCCCCTCCTGTACTCCCTGTTCCCCCATGACTGTGAGGCCATGTACGCCTCCACCTCAATCATCAAGTTTGCAGACGACACAACAGTAGTAGGCTTGATTACCAACAACAACGAGACAGCCTACAGTGAGGAGGTGAGGGCTCTCGGAGTGTGGTGTCAGGAAAATAACCTCTCACTCAACGTCACAAAAAGAAGGAGATGATCGTGGACTTCAGGAAACAGCAGAGGGAGCACCCCCCTATCCACATCAACGGGATAGCAGTGGAGAAGGTGGGAAGTTTTAAGTTCCTCGGGCGTACATATCACTGACAAATTGAAATGGTCCACCCACACAGACAGTGTGGAGAAGAAGGCACAACAGCACCTCTTCAACCTCAGGAAGCTGAATAAATGTGACTTGTCACCTTAAAGGCTTAAAACCCTCAC
>NW_019955146.1:0-1498 GCF_002910315.2 Salvelinus sp. IW2-2015
TGCACATAACTACATTTGGAATGAAAGACCTTGTAAAACATCCAACTTATTATAAATAAGGCACTTGCAAGGACTCGTCTGAAGTGCACTAGAATATACAACTGCATTTATAGRCAACAATAGACCCCCAATCTCCTCAGCCAGSCCTTTGTGACGACTTCAAAAACCGTTACAATGATTTATTTCGTTGCACAACAAACGCAACCATGATTCGTGCAGTAGCATTTCTACACCAGGCCAACACACTCCTAGTCACCACTCCTTTACCTTAACCTGTCACCAAACAGTACCTACCCTTCACCAGCAATCCCTGACCTGTYACCCCCAATATAAGGGGGTGACCTCCTCTATAGTTCAGCCATACTGMGTCATAGGGTGGTCACTCCACACCGMCATGTTAGAGAGCTTTTCCTCTGTAGCGGGCTCAATGGGCCAGCCCCAGGCCTTGAAGAAGGGAGCCAGGTTCCTCTCGACCGCCAGGGAGAAGGTCTCAGCATACAGGTTCATCTTTCCCTGGTTGTCATTGGGCACGTTCTGCATGGTGTGGTAGGCAGCAAACACCTTCTTGAAGGCGTCCCAGCCAAACTGGTCCTGGAGCTGGTGGGAAGGAGGACGACAAAGAGAAACTGCTTACACAAACTCAACCCGAGATAAAGTAACTTTTTTTAAGCATCTATATTTTCCTATCGGTCTTTCACAAGCACTAACTGTAGGGTTTGTACACAACATACTCTGCAGCAGGGCGTACTACACAGTATACATCACTAGAATCTCCTGTCACCTGCATGTAGGTCTCCAGTGCCACCCACATGTCCCAGCTGGCCAGATTCCTGCCCCCTTTAGCGTACCCCTCGGCACGGCTCTGTCGGTTGGCCAGCGTCATGTTGGGGTGGGCCTGATCCCGTTTCACCCCCAACACCTCCTCGTGCACGTACACGGACCACAGGTTACATGTGCACTCAGTGGTGTGTGAGGGGAACTCCCAGACTCGTCTCTGCTGGTTGTGGCCCAGCTCGTGGATTGCTCCCCACAGGCCCGAGCTGCGGGCTGCCACAGGGTTCACCAGGTCTGGGGCGGAGGAGGAATGTATCATGATAGGGTAGCCTGCATGCATGAAGCCTGTGGGTGTGGGGGGGAGAGGGTCAGCTCAATGTCTGGATACTTGCAGGGCAGAGGTTGTGCAGTCCACTCCAATACACTCTTTAAAAAATGGTTCCAAAAGGGTTCTACGGCTGTCCCGATAGGTAGAACCCTTTAGGGTTCTATATTGAAGCAAAAATGGTTCTACCTGGAACCAAAAGTCTTCTCCTACGAGGACAGCCGAAGAACCCTTTTTGGTTCTAGATAGAAGCTCTTTTTATAAGAGTGTAGGTRACTCTTGCTCCCTTAGAAACTGTATAGGGCCTGTCCTACCTGACTCAAAATACATTTTTGAAATATTTGGGTCAATGTCTTTTCAGATCATTTCTCTTTTTCCTGTTCATATCCAGCAATTACA
>NW_019955147.1:0-1498 GCF_002910315.2 Salvelinus sp. IW2-2015
AGTGTTGTGATGCAAAAATTGTAGCAAAATGCTTAGCGCATAGAATTAAAAAGGTATTGTCTGATATTATTCATCCTAATCAGACAGTGTTTTTATATGAACGACACATTGGAGACAAAGTACTGGAAACAATAGAAAACTATGAAATATCTGGGAAACCAGGCCTGGTATTCATAGCGGACTTTGCAAAGGCCTTTAATAAAGTACAATTAGAGTTTATATATAAATGCCTGGAGTTTCAATTTTGGAGAATCTCTTCTAAAATGGGTTAAAGTTATGTATAGTAACCCTAGGTGTAAAACAGTAAATAATGGCTACTTCTCAGAAAGGTACACTGTCAAGAGGAGTAAAACAAGGTTGTCCACTATCGGCATATTTATTATTGCCATCGAAATGTTAGCTGTTAAAATCAGATCCAATAATAATATTAAGTGATTAGAAATGCAGGGTTAAGAAACAAAAAGGTGTCATTGTACACATGTTCTTTTAAATCCACAATTAGAATCCCTCCACAGCTTGATAGAGGACATGAATACTTTTTCTAACCTCTCTGGTTTAAAACCAAATTATGATAAGTGTACTATATTACACATTGGCTCACTAAAAAATTTTAACTTCTACATTACCGTGTAGTTTACCAATAAAATGGTCTGACGGGGATGTGGACCTACTCGGTATATATATCCCGAAAGAAAAACCTCACTCCAATAAATTTTTATAGAAAGTTAGCAAAAATAGAAAGGTCTTGCTACGATGGAAAGGAAAATACGTGTCTATTTGTGTTAAAATCACCCTGACTAACTCTTTAGTCATATCACAGTTTACGGTCCCGTGTAGCTCAGTTGGTAGAGCATGGCGCTTGCAACGCCAGGGTTGTGGGTTCATTCCCCACGGGGGGACCAGGATGAATATGTATGAACTTTCCAATTTGTAAGTCGCTCTGGATAAGAGCGTCTGCTAAATGTACTTGTTTGCTTATGGTTTTGCCTACACCTAGCGACCAGTTTAAATTATATGAGCAAAAAAATATTCACATTTATTTGGAATGGCAAGCCAGGCAAAATTTATGAATATGAATTGAGGGCAGACATGATTAAATATTAAAGCATTAGACCTCTCACTAAAGGCGTCAGTCATACAAAAGTTACACTTAAAACCGGACTGGTTTTCTAGCAAATTAGTAAGAATGTCTCACCCCATGTTCAAGAATGGCCGCTCACTTTCGGTTATTTGAAAACGAAATCTCAAATATCATTATTTAAAAAACAATAAGCCATAGAAAGTTGGTTGCAATTTCAGTTTAATCCCCCAGAAAAGATCAAACAAATACAAATTGTGGTTAAACTCAAAAATACTAAATTTATAAAATATATTTTTTCAAAAAAGTAAAAAAAAAGGTAAAATAAAAGGTATAATCTTAATAAATGATATCATAAATAGGACTGGTGGAGTTGTCACACATGCAGCTAACACAAATATATGGAAATGTCTGCTCTAC
>NW_019955148.1:0-1498 GCF_002910315.2 Salvelinus sp. IW2-2015
CTCTCTCTCTCTCTCTTTCTCTCTATATATATGTACCGGTATATATATATATATATATATATATATATATATGTCAATTGTCTCTTTGTCTATCTGTATCTCTCTCTTTACCTCTTTGTCTCTCTTTTCCCCTCTCTCTCTCGCTCTCTTTCTTTCCCTCTTTCTCACTCTATTTCTCTCCCTATGCCCCTTTGTCTCTCTGTCTATCCCGCTCACTGACATCAGCAGGCAGGAATCTACCGAGAGCACCCTCCAACCTAACCACATCCCCATTATTTATCATGAGAGAACGTAGTGCCGCAGCCCTTCAGCCTATCTGGCAGAGTCCATTGTACTATTCTATTCATTGTAAAATGAATGTGTTCTATGACATTTGACATTTTTGTGTGTGTGTGCAGAATAGTGTCAGAAGGACTCACTCAACACCGTTAGGCCCTTCTCCTAATAACAGGCTACTGTTCCCTGCAGAGCCAAGATGGCGTCCGGCCCAGGCCTGGCGCCTGCCCTGGCGCTGCTCAACGGTTTGTGGGTTTCTGATGACAGTGTCTGGAGATGTTCTGGCCCTCACCCTAGAGTGATGGATGAATTCAAAACACAGGGAGTGAAAATACAATGAATAAATGCGTAGTCTTTGTAAAGGACTTGCTCACGAACCCTTCAAAGATTTGAAAGCATTGGACTGGTGTAAGCATGAACTTTCTACCTCATTTTTGACTCCAGTCCTTTTAACTCCATTAGGAGTGTGAACACTTCTCGGAGCGGTAGAGAGTCCGACCATTTCCAGTGTCACAGTCCTGCGCGTGCAACACACACACACACACACCTGGTTCTGATTCGTCTCAATTAACGTCAACCAGAAGTCCTTAGCAGGCCTCTTCAGCGCTGACAGGTTACTGCCCAGAGCCAGCACTGTGTGTGCGCTGTCTCTTATACACATCTAGATGTGTATAAGAGACAGGAAGTAGAATGCCGCTCACCGCCGAATATAGAAATATTTTTCCATTGCCATCTGGCTTCACTCGGCTGTCAAAACGTATATAGTAGGAAACAATCGCCACCTATCTACACGAGGAAAACTGTCCAAGTCGGAGAAATGACGCCTTGATCGCCATTCAGAAAACCGCTCAAGCTTTTTCCAAATTCGTCTCCTCACACGGTCAAAACAGGGCCTCAAGAAGGAGGAATTTGTAAATTACAGAGTGTCGGCGGGAGTGATGGCGTTTGCCGACAAAGAAAGAGAGAGAGGGGAGAGAGTGCGAGAGAGGCCAGACTGCGGCGGGAGTTGTTTGAGAAAACACAGGAAAACGACCATTATGCTGCGGCCACTGAAAGCACAGCTGATTAGAATACGTGGAAAGCCAGATAGTAAATTACACTGTAGAGAGGAAGAGAAGAGAGGAGGAGAGAGAGAGATGTGAAAATACAACAAGGCCTCTCGTCGGACGGAGCTCTACTGACATAGTCAGAGGAAACTTCGGTGGTGTGTGTGTGTGTGTGT
>NW_019955149.1:0-1497 GCF_002910315.2 Salvelinus sp. IW2-2015
CAGTTTCAATTTGAAGAACCCCTAAAGAATACTCCAAGAACCTTTACTTTTTAGAGTGTATATTAATAAAACTCACCTTGTCCGAGAGACATTTACATAGTTATACACAACCCAATTTGGGATTAGTATTTTGGGGCGAAATAGCGGCCACAACAGACAGAYCTGATATGGCCCATAATTCRACGTCCTTGGACGTCACGGGCTGAGTGGGTATGACCAAAGTTATTCTATTTAGCTACACTTTGTAGTACATTTTTACACTATAATAAATGTTTCTGATGCCACATCGCCTGTTATCAAAGGGAGTCGTTGGTTTTTAGAGGCAGTCGCTTTTTAGCTTTTTGTCTGAAAGTATTTTCTCTGAATCTTTATTCACTTATTAATAAGGGAGCAGGTCAATTCAACGCACACATATAAAGTGAATCAATTGAGTGCTCTACGATAATGATGGCTGGTCAACAAATCACCCCCAGATGATTTGTTGAAAGCCACGAGACTAAAGTACAAAGGTCTTTTATAGCCAAGATGCACCCCTTTCAACCTACATGACCAACAACAGATGTATAGAACGGGTCACAAGGTTAAGACTGGTATGAAAGATACTTATAATTCTCAGCAGACAGTATCTGCTGTAAAAACAGTACTCTTTGTGTAGAGACCAGGGTCTGGCCCTGAGGTCATCTCTCCCTGGTACCATATAGAACAGAAACATTAACTCATGCTCTGGAATGCGTTCTCTTTAGGTTTTATCACCCAAAAGACATTGTAAATCTCCTGTCAGTGTTTTCTCCCAGAGGCCCRTCCTCAGTAGAACACACAGACACAATAGTTCTAAGAACCCTCTATTCTGTTGCATAAAACAACCATTTGATCCAATAAAAGTAATATAACATAATGTTGCAGTTTTGCTCTCAGTGTCCACTGAAAGTTGACTTGTATCAACAACTGGGACATAAAAGTCACCCACCATGAGACCCACTAAATCTGCCCAAGAAGAGGCTAAAGAAAAACCCACAAACTTACAGACAGGAAGTAAACCAAAAAGGTGGAGCAACTAAAGGTGTTGACTCTCCACATCTATCAAGACAACTGGAGCACTGGGCCAGACACTCTTAAATAGAACCTGGACCAGCTCAGGTGAAACACCTTCCSACTAACGAGATGGACAAGCCAGCACAGGTGTAACACATACTGACTAACGAGGTGACACCAATCAGTGCGCCCAACGTGCTAACRAGCTAGACGTGATAAAGTCCAACCTCAAAACATAAATGGAAAAACCAAAGCCTGTAACACCTTCCCCCTTAAGACAACAAATATATCCTATATTTTTTGTTGGACAAGTTTGCTCACCACCAACAGAAACAGAAAACAATTTCCATTTATAATCTATAATATAAACATGGTGTATCTCTTATTTTTTCCCCACTAGCTTCTAGAACTCTCTTCTTCCTGAAACTCACTAGCTTCTAGAACTCTCGTCCCCTTGGAACGAGC
>NW_019955150.1:0-1496 GCF_002910315.2 Salvelinus sp. IW2-2015
GTGTTTGCGTGTTTGCGTGTTTGCGTGTTTGCGTGTTTGCGTGTTTGCGTGCGTGCCTGCATGTTTAAGCAGACAGTTGGGAGCGATGTGTATGATAAATGTCCAAGATAGGGAACAATGGGAGACAATGTTGAAAGCTTGTTAGATATAATTCATTTATGTAAATGTGATGTACAGTGGCTTGCGAAAGTATTCACCCCCTTGGCATTTTTCCTATTTTGTTGCCTTACAACCTGGAATTAAAATAGATTTTTGGGGGGTTTGTATCATTTGATTTACACAACATGCCTACCACTTTGAAGATGCAAAATATTTTTATTGTGAAACAAACAAGAAATTAGACAAAAAAACAGAAAACTTGAGCGTGCATAACTATTCACCCCCCCAGAGTCAATACTTTGTAGAGCCACCTTTTACAGCTGCAAGTCTCTTGGGGTATGTCTCTATAAGCTTGGCACATCTAGCCACTGGGATGGATTTTTGTCCGTTCTTCAAGGCAAAACTTCTCCAGCTCCTTCAAGTTGGATGGGTTCCGCTGGTGTACAGCAATCTTTAAGTCATACCACAGATTCTCAATTGGATTTTTTATTTTTTTATTTCACCCTTTTTTAAACAGGTCGGCCAGTTGAGAACAAGTTCTCATTTACAACTGCGACCTGGCCAAGATAAAGCAAAGCAGTGCAACAAAAAACAACAACACAGAGTTACACATGGGATAAACAAAAGTACAGTCAATAACAATAGAAAAAATCTATATACAGTGTGTGCAAATGGAGTAAGGAGGTAAGGCAATAAATAGGCCATAGTAGCGAAGTATTTACAATTTAGTAAATGAACACTGGAGTGATAGATGTGCAGATGATGATGTGCAAGTAGAAATACTGGTGTGCAAAAGAGCAAAAAAGTAAATAAAAACAATATGGGGATGAGGTAGGTAGATTGGATGTGCTATTTACAGATGGGCTGTGTACAGTTGCAGCGATCGGTAAGTTTCTCAGATAGCTGATGCTTAAAGTTAGTGAGGGGGATATAAGACTTCAGCGAAGACTTCAGCGTAGACTTATAGATGACCTGGAGCCAGTGGGTATGGCGACGAATATGTTGCGAGGGCCAGCCGACTAGAGTATACAAGTCGGGGCTTTGGTGACCATCCTGAAAAAACATGTGGACATCACTTTGAAGATGTGGACTGACAAGGTGGGAGAGTAAAGTTAAGAGTGTCGAGCCACTGAGGTATCAGGCAGCAGCGGTGAGAGAGGCACTGATTGAGGTGAGGGATCAAACCAAAGACCCTGTGATAAAGACTGAGGCCCAGTTCTTGTCAGAGGAGGTGGGATCATACCGCTTCAGCATCTGTACAGTGGTGTGGTATGACATCTTGAGCCAGATCCAACATGTGAGCAAGCTGATGCAGTCTCCCAGTATGCATGTGGATGTTGCAGTCAGTCTTCTCAGAAAGACAGAGAGAGGTCTCAGCAGCTACAGGGCAACAGGCT
>NW_019955151.1:0-1495 GCF_002910315.2 Salvelinus sp. IW2-2015
AGTTACTCCACAATACTTACCTAAATGACAGAGTGAAAAGAAGAAAGCCTGTACAGAAAAAAAATATTCCAAAACATGCAACCTGTTTGTAATAAGGCACTAAAGTAAAACTGCAAAAAATGTGGCAAAGAAATTTACTTTTTTCTGAATAGAAAGCGTTATGTTTCGGGAAAATTCAACACATCATTGAGTCCCACTCTCCATATTTAAAGGTGGTGGCTGCATCATGTTATCAGTATGCTTGTCATCCGCAATGACTAGGAAGTGTTTTAGGACAAAAATACATGGAATTGTAACGGCTTTCTTCCTGGGATGAAGGAGTGGACCAAAATGCAGCGCAGTTAGTGTTCAACATGTTTAATATAACGAACTGTGAACACTTACAACAATACAAAACAACAAACGTGAAAACCGAGACAGTCCTATCTGGTGCAGAACACAAACACAGAGACAGCAAACAACCACCCACAATCCCCAACACAAAACAAGCCACCTATATATGATTCTCAATCAGGGACAACGATTGACAGCTGCCTCTGATTGAGAACCATATTAGGCTGAACACAGAAACAGACAAACTAGACACACAACATAGAATGCCCACCCCAACTCACGCCCTGACCATACTAAACAAATACAAAAACAAGGGAAAACAGGTCAGGAACGTGACAGGAATAGAGCAATGACTAGGAAGTGTTTTAGGACAAAAATACATGGAATAGAGCTAGCACAGGCAACAATCCTAGAGGAAAACTTGCTTCAGTCTGCTTTCCAACAGACACTGGGAGACAAATTCACCTTTCAGCAGGATGATAACCTAAAATACAAGGCCAAATATACACTGGAGTTGCTTACCAAGATGACATTGAATGTTCCTCAGTGGCCTAGTTACAGTTTTGACTTAAATTGTCTTGAAAAGGGCTGTCTAGCAATTGTGAAGACAGACACTGGGAGATGAGAAGCAAGTACAAGGAGTGAACATTTAATAAAAAACAAAAAAGAAACAAACAAGGACAGCATCTGGACAGGGGAAAGCACAACAACAATAATGCTGACACAGGGATCAAACCGAGGAACAGACAGATATAGGAGGGACAATCAACAAAGTAAGAGTCCAGGTGAGTCAAAACACATGCTGGTGCGCATAACGATGGTGACAGGTGTGCGTGATGAGAGGCAGCCTAGCGCCCTCGAGCGCCAGGGAGGGGGAGAAGGAGCAGGCGTGACAGCAATGGTCAGCAACCAACTTGACATAGCTTGAAGAATTTTACTTACAGCTGTAATCGCTGCCAAAGTTGATTCTAATATGTGTTGACTCAGGGGTGTGAATACTTACGTAAATGAGATATTTCTGTATTTAATTTCCAATAAATTAGCAACATTATTCAAACATGTTTTCACTTTGTCATTATGGGGTATTGTGTGTATATATTTTGAATCCATTTTGAATTCAGGTTGCATGAATACTTTCTGAAGGCACTGTTCCTCAGCAGGA
>NW_019955152.1:0-1495 GCF_002910315.2 Salvelinus sp. IW2-2015
TTACTGAGTGACTTTCACTTTTACTTGAGTCATTTTCTTTTAAGGTATCTTTACTTTTACTCAAGTATGAAAATGGGGTACTTTTTCCACCACTGCCTATAGGTCTACAACGTCCCATCTCTCATTTCATTTGACCCACTTTACAGTAGTAAATAGATCAAATATTTCAAGCATTTTGCTCTATGCGATCTGATCCGTAGCGCAGCCTAAAGGTAGAACAGACAGATCACCTTTTCCATGTACGTTTTTTAAGGCTACTGTACGTCTGAATAGCCTACTGTAATTTCATATGTCTCAAGTAAACGATATTTAATTAACTTTTTTTACATTTTACATAATACATATTTTTCTTAACTATTGCGGAATAAATTCCTCACGACCTTTTCTGGCCTTAATGAGTTCATATTCCCGAAGAAGTTTAGCCTACAACAAATTACCATGCGAATCTCTCATTTCATTGGGCCTATTAGTATTTTGCTCTCTTCATCTGAAAGGTGGTTTATAATATACAATATAATTTAATAGATTAAGAAACAGATTATATTTTGCTTTGAAATGTGTAGCCTACCACTGTAAAGCCGACCGTAGTTTTCCTTTGTTTTAAGTAGACTTACTAGTAATTGTTTCAGAATTCGCATGCAGTGTATTTAGGTTCGGGAAAAAGTCAACGTAAAAGATGACTGAATTCTGATAACTGAATCAGTTTAAAGGGCCACAACAATTTGCAAAAAAAAGTAAAAATATTCAGAAATTGTCAGATACAGCGAATGTCACTGTAAAAGTTTTAAATATTCTGCCAACACCCCCAGAGACATTTGATCAAGATCGCCATTCCTATTTCCTTTAGAAACTGCCCCCATAAAAGTTTTCAGGCGGGAGTTTTAATGCTCGTTCACACGCGCACAGTTTCAGGATGTATCTGCTTTATAACAGAAACATGCGTGTATGTATGGCATGAGGAAAGTTTATAAATCTAAATATTTTTTCTTTTCAGAAATGGCACGCAGATATTTAGTTTTAAATGTAGGCAACGGTTATAAACGAGGCCCCAGGTGCTGTGCCAGGCGTGTTGATAAGTGATGATTGTGCACAGGTGTGAGTTATGGGGAGTAAGTGACAGATTTCTGTGAGGCTGAACTATAGCTTCTTGAGCCATGCAGGCCTTCCTGCGTTCCCACATCCATAACAATATTGACAAAACACACATCATCATTTACCATTGGCCAACAACATGACTCACACACGTCATCTTCATCATCATCATCATCATCATCTGTGATGTACAGTGATAATAAAAAAAATAGGTGGTTTAACACTCATCGCTGGTCGCTGTGAAAATAGTAACATTCCGTATACTTTCATTGCATTTACCAGGTAAGCACTCGGGCAAAAAAAAGTGGGTTAACATAATTTACATGTGTTTACCCTCCGCTACACCACTCATCATCATCATCACTATAAATAAGGGCACATTCTGCATCCTGTTAGGTGAGGA
>NW_019955153.1:0-1495 GCF_002910315.2 Salvelinus sp. IW2-2015
GTACCAGTACCTAGTCCATGATAACTTGGCTCTATACAGGGGGCACCAGTACCTAGTCCATGACAACTTGGCTCTATACAGGGAGTACCAGTACCTAGTCCATGATAACTTGGCTATATACAGGGAGTACCAGTACCTGTCGAAGTGCAGGGGTACAAGATAATTGAGGGAGATATGAAGATATAACTAGGAATAAAGTGACAGATGATAAACAGTAGCAGCAGCGTATGTGATAAGTCAATAAAGTTAGTTTAAAAAGCGTCAATGCAGATAGTTAAATTGCTAACCAATAGCTACCCAGACGTACTATTTAGCAGTCTTATGTCTTGGGGGTAGAAGCTGTTCAGGGTCCTGTTGGTTGTAGACTTGGTGCATCGGTACCGCTTGCCATGTGGTAGCAGAGAGAACAGTCTTATGTCTTGGGGGTAGAAGCTGTCTTGGAGGTAGAAGCTGCAACCAACAGGGTCCTGTTGGTTGCAGACTTGGTGCATCGGTACCGCTTGCCATGTGGTAGCAGAGAGAACAGTCTATGACTTGGGTGGCTGGAGTCTCTGACAATTTTGAAGGCCTTCCTCTGACACAGCCTGGTATAGCGGTCCTGTATGGCAGGGAGCCCAGCCCCAGTGATGTGCCCTCTTCAAGACTGTGTTGGTGTGTGTGGACCATGAGAAATCATTAGTGATGTGGACACTGATGAACTACAGCCCTGTTCATGGAGGATTGCTTGGGCCTCCTTTTCCTGTAGTCCAGGATCAGCTCCTTTGTCTTGCTCACATTGAGGGAGGTGTTGTTGTCCTGGCACCACACTGCCAGGTCTCTGAACTCCTCCCTATAGGCTGTCTCATTTGTCGGCGATCAGGCCTACCACCGTTGTGTCGTTAGCAAACTGAATGATGGTGTGTGGTGGTTGAGCGCAGCCACGCAGTGGTGAGTGAACAGGGAGTACAGGAGGGGACGAAGCATGCACCCCTGAGGGGCCCCCGTGTTGAGGATCAGCGTGGCAGATGTGTTGTTGCCTACCTTCACCACCTGGGGGAGGCCCTTCAGGAAGTCCAGGATCCAGTTGCAGAGGGAGGTGTTCAGTCCAGGGTTCTAAGTGGTGAGCTTGGAAGGCACTATGGCGGTGAATGCTGAGCAGTAGTCAATGAACATCATTCTCACATAGATGTTCCTCTTGTTCAGGTGGGAAAGGGCAGTGTGGAGTGCAATATAGATTTGCATCATCTGTGGATCTGTTGGGGGCGGTATGTCAAATCAAATCAAGTTTATTTATATAGCCCTTACATCAGCTGATATATCAAAGTGCTGTACAGAAACCCAGCCTAAAACCCCAAACAGCAAGCAATGCAGGTGTAGAAGCACGGTGGCCAGGAAAAACTCCCTAGAAAGGCCAAAACCTAGGAAGAAACCTAGAGAGGAACCAGGCTATGAGGGGTGGCCAGTCCTCTTCTGGCTGTGCCGGGTGGAGATTATAACAGAACATGGCCAAGATGTT
>NW_019955154.1:0-1495 GCF_002910315.2 Salvelinus sp. IW2-2015
CGTTCTTGAAGCACAAGCATGCCGCTCGTTTCTTGAAGCCCTCGCCATCATAAGTTCTGGTCTGGTTCGGCTTGAACTTCATTATGTAGGTTACTCCTCTCCTCACCGGGCAGGCAACGAAAATCAGAAAATGAACGAACGAAGAGTGAGTCACCAAATCAAGGTTCTGGATGGCGAAGAGAAAACTGGCATATGTGTATCACTGAGGTACAAGAACGCGATATACCGGCAATCTACCCATTGACGGTGTATTTTCCCATTCACTCCAATTGCGTTTAGTGCGTTCGTGTCAGGGAATTCCCTCCGTGATGTTGGGTTATTGGATGCAGTTCAGTCCCCCATACCCTCCTCCACTTCTATGTGCAATCTCTTATTTAAGTAGAGGGAGTCCATACTGTATCCACCTCCGAAGTCCTCCCACCTTAGGTAGTAGCCTACAAGGTAGGCTTTGCGCAGTCGCTGACTGTAAATAGACAGAAGGCAACCTAGCGGAGCGCTGTTACGCACGTCACCATACGTCTGATAACTGTTGGAGGATAGGATAAAAAAGTAGGACAAATCTAGCTGTGATTGAACACCTATGCAGTGCTCACTCCATCTGACTTTATGCTTTCTTAAAAAGTAGCCTATCCTATTTGTTCCATAGGCCCACCCATATGGATAAGCAATCTAGAAAAATAGTAAGGTTACAATTTTTAACCCTTAAAGTCTATAACTTCATCAGAGTATTTTCTCAATATAAGATGTAATGACGTATTGCCCTGAAATGTCCGTAATCAAGGTCTTTAAAAGACTCCTTATAATAGCCTCCACTGTAAACCTCTGTCTTGGGATTGTGGGTGGTGGAAAAGAGGGTTTCTGACGTTCCACTTTTTCTGTATTCACATCAGAAAAATAATTTCACAAATAAAGCACTGTCAATTTTATAGCCTACCTTAGCTACTCTGTGACGACTATTCCTGCTATTGACTGAAAGCAATTTGGGGATATAGACCTAGTCTAGGTTTGTTCTGTTTATAGCCTATAAAGGAAGGTGGGCCTACTTGAAGATGTCTAGTTTTGTGTGTTAATGTATAGCTTTTACGTTATAGAAGACAGGTCACATCTACTTTCCCCTCATAGAAAAAGGTTCTATATAGAGCCTTTTGGGGGTTCCATAGATGAAGCAAGTTTGTCAAGACAAAGTGAGAATCACACAAACATACACATATATGGTATATATACACACCTCTGAGTTCATTCATTACATCTGTTTGTTGGTGCTGTAACTCTCTGCACCACAAGCGAGAAAAGCATATAATTGTAAGTGTTAACCCTTCACCTCTAAAGGTTTTGAAATACCAGTAAGGCCAGTGTAGTCATCTGTCAAACCTGTGTTCTCGTCAAAATTGGAATTCAACGACTGAATCAAAAGAGCTGTTAACTTGATTTACTTTTCTAACTGGATGCCAGCAGGACAAGCATCCTACCTCACACTCTTCATCAAAGAGATTGT
>NW_019955155.1:0-1494 GCF_002910315.2 Salvelinus sp. IW2-2015
ATAACCCTGAAGGAGCTGCAACGCTCCACAGCGGAGATTGGAGTATCTGTCCATAGGACCACTTTAAACCGTACACTCCACAGAGCTGGGCTTTACAGGAGGGGCCAGGGGAAAAAAGCCATCGCTTAAAGAAAAAAAAAAGAAAACACGTTTGGTGTTCGCCAAAAGTCATGTGGGAGACTCCCCAAACATATGGAAAAAGGTACTCTGGTTACATAAGACAAAAATGTTGCTTTTTGGCCATCAAGGAAAACTCTGTCTGGCACAAACACAACACCTCTCATCACCCCGAGAACAACATCCCCACAGTGAAGCATGGTGGTGGCAGCATCATGCTGTGGGGATGTTTTTCATCGGCAGGGACTGGCAAACTGGTCAGAATTGAAGGAATGACGGATGGCGCTAAWTACAGGGAAATTCTTGAGGGAAACCTGTTTCAGTCTTCCAGAGATTTGAGACTGGGACGGAGGTTCACCTTCCAGCAGGACAATGACCCTAAGCATACTGCTAAAACAACACTTGAGTGGTTTAAGGGGAAACATTTAAATGTCTTGAAATGGCCTAGTCAAAGCCCAGACCTCATTCGAATTGATAATCTGTGGTATGACTTAAAGATTGCTGTACACCAGCGGAACCCACCCAACTTGAAGAATGGGCAAAAATCCCAGTGGCTAGCTGTGCCAAGCTTATAGGGACATACCCCAAGAGACTTGCAGCTGTAATTGCTGCAAAAGGTGGCTCTACAAAGTATTGCTTTTGGGAGGGTGAATAGTTATGCACGCTCAAGTTTTCWGTTTTTTTGTCTTATTTCTTGTTTGTTAAAACAATAAAAAAATATTTTGCATCTTCAAAGTGGTAGGCATGTTGTGTAAATCAAATGATACAAACCCCCCCAAAAAAATCAATTTTAATTCCAGGTTGTAAGGCAACAAAATAGGAAAAATGCCAAGGGGGGTGAATACTTACGCAAGGCCCTAACAGTTTGTGCACACCGTTTGTCAATGTTGTAGTCCAATTAATGTGTTGTGTAGTGGCTTTGCTGGGTTTGCCCCACTGAGATGTACATGCCACTGGAAATAGTGCACAAAGAACAGATGGATCTACCAGTTCTTAGACTTGCTTTCAATGAGAAGGACAGATCTATAACTGCATTTCTATATTAATTTGATCAGGTCGCCCAAAAGTTACATATTGCAGTTTTAACTAAATCTATGGCAAAAACATTAAACAGATCTGTTTTGGGGCTACAATGATAATGTTATGGTAAAACAGTTGTAGGCCTATGCTGGGCATTTAAAACTAGATTTTGTGAGCATCAAACCAACCTGGTTCATCGCCAGAGTTTTTTTTATTTTTATTATTATTATTTTTTTACCCCCTTTTCGTCGTATCCAATTGTTAGTAATTACTATCTTGTCCCATCGCTACAACTCCCGTACGGGCTCGGGAGAGACGAAGGTCGAAAGCCATGCGTCCTCCGAAACACAACCCAAC
>NW_019955156.1:0-1494 GCF_002910315.2 Salvelinus sp. IW2-2015
AAAATGGCTTAAGGACAACAAAGTCAAGGTATTGGAGTGGCCATCACAAAGCCCAGACCTCAATCCTATAGAACATTTGTGGGCAGAACTGAAAAAGCGTGTGCGAGCAAGGAGGCCTACAAACCTGACTCAGTTACACCAGCTCTGTCAGGATGAATGGGCCAGAATTCACCCAACTTATTGTGGGAAGCTTGTGGAAGGCTACCCGAAATGTTTGACCCAAGTTAAACAATTTAAAGGCAATGCTACCAAATATTAAATGAGAGTATGTAAACTGACGCACTGGGAATGTGATGAAAGAAATAAAAGCTGAAATAAATCATTCTCTCTACTATTATTCTGACATTTTACATTCTTAAAATAAAGTGGTGATCCTAACTGACCTAAGACAGGGACTTTTTACTAGATTATATGTCAGGAATTGTGAAAAACTGAGTTTAAATGTGTATGTAAACTTCCGACTTCAACTGTATACACATTCTAGTCATACCTTTTCAAAAGCCTTTTCAAAATCTGCTGTGAATACCAGACCTGGTTTCCTAGATGTGTCATTGTGTTCTATTGTTTCAAGTACTTGTCTTATATTATCTCCAAAATATTTTTACGTTCAAACAGCTCTCCTGTGAAGTCGTGACTTGCGACATACGCCTCGTTTCCTGGTCACAATTTATAACCTACCTCCTCCGTCTCCTGAAATTTGAAGAAACTAATTTGAAATGAATAATATACAAAAATTGCTCAACTATCACCTTTCAATCTCTATCTAATAATGTCACTCAACACATAGAACCTCCCCCCATAATGCTCTGCGGCACAACCCTAATACAACATACTAGGTTAATTCTCTCATCCCAATCCTATGATTGGATGGACAATATGCCAGTTCATACTGCAAAAGCTTTGATTGGTTGGAGGTTGTCCTCCGGAGGTGGTCATAATTACCATGTAGGTCTATGATGAAAGGGGGTGAGGCCTATGAGCTTCCTAGGTTTGTATTGAAGTCTGTATACCCAGAGGAGGACAGAAGCTAGCTGCTCTCCGGCTACACAATGGTGCTACCCCAGAGAGTGCTGTTAGAGTTACTGTAGACCTTCATTGCAAAGCAGTGTTTTAATACATTATTTGGTGACATATTAATATATTTAGTATAGTTAACTAAAAAGGATAACTTTTTTAGTATTTCACTTTTATTTTCATGAAATTTCACTGAGGAGGATGGTCCTCCCCTTCCTCCTCTGAGGAGCCTCCACTGCTGAACCCATAATGCCCATCTAGCGTCCTAAAACACACCTTCAACAGCCGATTGGCGTGGTCCAGGTAAGAAATCGGGACAATCCCATAAACCTGATTCAATGCTGCCACCCCTTAAGTGCCCAGCCGAAAACCCTATAAGCCTATGGCATGACCACGAGAGGAGCATCCTCTTCAGGAATTAACCACATAACAAAACAAATGGAAAGGGAGGGGTACGGTCCGGAGGAGAGATGCTGGGTT
>NW_019955157.1:0-1494 GCF_002910315.2 Salvelinus sp. IW2-2015
CTGGAAGGATATTGACCTCATCCCGTCAGTAGAGGATGCCTGGTTATTTAAAAAATATGTAAAACTAGGAACAGATACAGCCCTTGGTTCTCTCCAGACCTGACTGCCCTTAACCAACACAAAAACATCCTGTGGCGTTCTGCATTAGCATCAAACAGCCCCCGTGAAATGCAACTTTTTATGGAAGTTAAAAACCAATATACACAGGCAGTTAGAAAAGCCAAGGCTAGCTTTTTCAAGCAGAAATTTGCTTCCTGCAACACAAACTCAAAAAAGTTCTGGGACATTGTAAAGTCCATGGAGAATAAGAGCACCTCCTCCCAGCTGCCCACTGCACTGAGGATAGGAAACTCTGTCACCACCGATAAATCCACTATAATTGAGAATTTCAATAAAGCATTTTTCTACGGCTGGCCATCCTTTCCACCTGGCCACCACTACCCCGGTCAACAGCACTGCGCGCCCCACAGCTACTCGCCAAAGCCTTCCCCATTTCTCCTTCTCCCAAGTCCAGTCAGCTGATGTTCTGAAAAATCTGGACCCCCAGAAATTCTAGACAATCTGGACCCTTTCTTTCTAGAATTATCTGCTGAAATTGTTGCCACCCCTATTACTAGCCTGTTCATCCTCTCTTTCGTGTCGTCTGAGATTCCCAAAGATTGGAAAGCAGCTGTGGTCATCCCCCTCTTCAAAGGGGGGGACACTCTTGACCCAAACTGTTACAGACCTATATCTATCCTACCCTGCCTTTCTAAGGTCTTCGAAAGCCAAGTCAACAAACAGATTACCGACCATTTCGAATCCCACTGTACCTTCTCTGCTATGTAATCTGGTTTCAGAGCTGGTCATGGGTGCACCTCAGCCACGCTCAAGGTCCTAAACAATATCTTACCCGCCATCGATAAGAAACAATATTGTGCAGCCGTATTCATTGACCTGGCCAAGGCTTTCGACTCTGTCAATCACCACATCCTCATCGGCAGACTCGACAGCCTTGGTTTCTCAAATGATTGCCTCGCCTGGTTCACCAACTACTTCTCTGATAGAGTTCAGTGTGTCAAATCGGAGGGTCTGTTGTCCGGGCCTCTGGCAGTCTCTATGGGGGTGCCACAGGGTTCAATTCTTGGACCGACTCTCTTCTCTGTATACATCAATGATGTCGCTCTTGCTGCTAATGAATCTCTGATCCACCTCTATGCAGACGACACCATTCTATATACTTCTGGCCCTTCTTTGGATACTGTGTTAACTACCCTCCAGGCGAGCTTCAATGCCATACAACTCTCCTTCCGTGGCCTCCAATTGCTCTTAAATACAAGTAAATCTAAATGCATGCTCTTCAACCGATCGCTGCCTGCACCTGCCCGCCTGTCCAACATCACTACTCTGGACGGCTCTGAGTTAGAATATGTGGACAACTACAAATACCTAGGTGTCTGGTTAGACTGTAAACTCTCCTTCCAGACTCACATCAAACATCTCCAATCCAAAGTT
>NW_019955158.1:0-1494 GCF_002910315.2 Salvelinus sp. IW2-2015
ACTTAGGTTGGAGTCATTAAAACTAGTTTTTCAACCACTCCACAAATTTCTTGTTAACAAACTATAGTTTTGGCAAGTCGGTTAGGACATCTACTGTGTGTATGACACAAGTAATATTTCCAACAATTGTTTACAGACAGATTATTTCACTTATAATTCACTGTATCACAATTCCAGTGGGTCAGAAGTTTACATACACTAAGTTGACTGTGGAAAATGTCATAAAATGATGTCATGGCTTTAGAAGCTTCTGATAGGCTAATTGACATCATTTGAGTCAATTGGAGGTGAACCTGTGGATGTATTTCAAGGCCTACCTTCAAACTCAGTGCGTCTTTGCTTGACATCATGGGAAATTCAAAAGAAGACCTCAGAAAAACATTGTAGGCCTCCACAATTCTGGTTCATCCTTGGGAGCAATTTCCAAATGCCTGAAGGTACCACGTTCATCTGTACAAACAATAGTACGTAAGTATAAACACCATGGGACCACACAGCTGTCATACCGCTCAGGAAGTAGACGCGTTCTGTCTCCTAGAGATTAACGTACTTTGGTGCGAAAAGTGCAAATCAATCCCAGAACAACAGCAAAGGACCTTGTGAAGATGCTGGAGGAAACAGGTACAAAAGTATCTATATCCAGAGTAAAACGAGTCCTATATCAACATAACCTGAAAGGCTGCTCAGCAAAAAAGAAGCCACTGCTCCAAAACCACCATAAAAAAGCCAGACTATGGTTTGCAGCTGCACATGGGGATAAAGATCGTACTTTTTGGAGAAATGTCCTCTGGTCTGATGAAACAAAAACATAACTGTTTGGCCATAATGACCATCGTTATGTTTGGAGGAAAAAGGGGGAGCTTGCAAGCCAAAGAACACCATCCAAACCGTGAAGCACGGGGTGGCAGCATCACGTTGTGGGGGTGCTTGGCTGCAGGAGGGACTGGGGTGCTTCACAAAATAGATGGCATCACGAGGCAGTAAAATTATGTGGATATATTGAAGCAACATCTCAAGACATCAGTCAGGAAGTTAAAGCTTGGTCGCAAATGGGTCTTCCAGATGGACAATGACCCCAAGCATACTTCCAAAGTTGTGGCAAAATGGCTTGAGGACAACAAAGTCAAGATATTGGAATGGCCATCACAAAGCCCTGATCTCAATCCTATAGAAAATTTGTGAGCAGAACTGAAAAAGCGTGTGTGAGCAAGAAGGCCTACAAACCTGACTCAGTTACACCAGCTTTGTCAGGAGGAATGGGCCAAAATTCACCCAACTTATTGTGGGAAGCTTGTGGAAGGCTACCCGAAACGTTTGACCAAATTTAAACTATTTAAAACCTGTTATGGCTGCAGGGGGCGTATTGGAAAAACTGGAAAATATGTGCCAATTTTCAAACGGCCTCTTAATCAATTTTTGCTCTTACAATATGCATATTAATATTAATATTGGATAGAAAACAATCTCTAGTTTCTAAAACCGTTCTATTTTTTT
>NW_019955159.1:0-1493 GCF_002910315.2 Salvelinus sp. IW2-2015
CCTTTGGTCATTAATATGGTCGAATCCGGAAACTATCATTTCGAAAACAAAACGTTTATTCTTTCAGTGAAATACGGAACCGTTCCGTATTTTATTTAACGGGTGGCAACCCTACGTCTAAATATTGCTCTTAAATTGCACAACTTTCAATGTTATGTCATAATTATGTAAAATTCTGGCAAATTAATTACAATCTTTGTTAGGAAGAAATGGTTCACACAGTTCGCAACGAGCCAGGCGACCCAAACTGCTGCATATACCCTGACTCTGCTTACACTGAACGCAAGAGTATATTATATGCAACGCAGGACAAGCTAGTTAAACTAGTAATATCATCAACCATGTGTAGTTAACTAGTGATTATGTTAACTTCTTATGGCTGGGGGGCAGTATTGAGTAGCTTGGATGAATAAGGTGCCCAGAGTAAACTGTCTGCTACTCAGGCCCAGAAGCTAGAATATGCAGATTTGGATAGAAAACACTCTGAAGTTTCTAAAACTGTTTGATTGATGTCTGTGAGTATAACAGAACTCATACGGCAGGCAAAAACCTGAGAAAAAATCCAACCAGAATGTGGGAAATCTGAGGTTTGTAGTTTTTCAACTCTTTGCCTATCCAAGATACAGTATAAATTTGGTCCGATTGCACTTCCGAAGGCTTCCACTAGATGTCAGCAGTCTTTAGAACCTTGTTTGAGGCTTCTACTGTGAAGGGGGAGAGAATGAGAGCTGTTTCAACCAGATGTCTGGCAGAATGCCATGAGCTCAGTCTCGCGTGCGCCCGTGAGAGTTAGCTGCGTTCCATTGCATTTCTAAAAACAAAGGAATTCTCCAGTTGAAACATTATTGAAGATTTATGTTAAAAACATTCTAAAGATTGATTCTATACATCGTTTGACATGTTTCTACGAACTGTAACGGAACTTTTTGACTTTTCGTCTGAACCTAGTGCTCGCGCCTCATGAATTTGGATTTGTGACCTAAACGTGCGAACAAAAAGGAGGTATTTGGACATAAATGATGGACTTTATCGAACAAAACAAACATTTATTGTGGAACTGGGATTCCTGGGAGTGCATTCTGATGAAGAGTAAGTGAATATTTATAGTGCTATTTCTGACTTCTTTTGACTCCACAACATGGCGGGTACCTGTAAGGCTTGTTTTTGTGTCTGAGCGCCGTACTCAGATTATTGCATGGTGTGCTTTTTCCCTAAAAAAAAATTAAAATCTGACACAGCGGTTGCATTAAGGAGAAGTTTATCTAAAGTTCCATGTGAAACACTTGTATCTTTTATCAATGTTTATTATGACTGTAAATTGATGTGGCTCTCTGCAAAATCACCGGATGTTTTGGAGGCAAAACATTACTGAACATAACGCGCCAATGTAAACTAAGATTTTTGGATATAAATATGAACTTTATCGAACAAAACATACATGTATTGTGTAACATGAAGTCCTATGAGTGTCATCTGATGAAGATCATCAAAGG
>NW_019955160.1:0-1493 GCF_002910315.2 Salvelinus sp. IW2-2015
CACCCCTTTTATTGTGTAACAAGCCGTCATATCGGGTTAATCCACTAGGGACTTTTCATTGCATCATGTTAATAATCATTATTCAATACTATACTGTGTGCGTGTGTGTTTGTATTTCTGTGTGATTATTTCATTAGTTAGTAAATAATTAAGCTGATATTTCATGGAGACTAGGGTTTGTGCAGATTTATAGGATATTACGACGTTCAGAATGAGACTGAAATAGGAGCAAATGATTAATGGATAGTATATCGAGCTTCTGATATTCTTGGGTTAAATCGGGAAACGGTAACTCGTTAAATAAACTTTCCCTGTGGTGCCCCAGATTAAATTAATAGCATAATAATTTAACGTGGTTTGTAGTTATTTGATGAGTAGCCGTCATCGCATTAAATGGTAGTCACGACAGAATGGATCAACAACATTGTAATTACGCCACAATACTAACTTAAATTGACAGAGTGAAAAGGAAGCCTGTACAGAATACTGCAAAAAATGTGGTAAAGCAATTAACTTTTTGTCCTGAATACTAAGTGTTATTTGGGGCAAATCCAATGCATTACACCACTCTCCGTATTTTCAAGCATAGTGGTAGCTGTGTCATGTTATGGGTATGYTTGTAATCGTTAAGGACTGGGGAGTTTTTCAGGATAAAAAGAAACGTAATGAGCTAAGCACAGGTAAAATCCTAGAGGAAAACCTGGTTCACTCTACTTTCCACAAGACAATGGGAGATWAATTCACATTTCAGCAGGACAATAATCTAAAACACAAGGCCAAATCTACACTAGAGTTGCTTACCAAGAAGACAGTGAAAGTTCCTAAGAGGCAGAGTTACAGTTTTGACTTAAATCTACCCTTGAACGTCAACTAATTATACTATTGTGGGAGCCATCAGACTAGAAAGAGCTTTGAACAGAGACAATTGAGCACACTTTTCAGTCTAGGAGTAGGCTTGATCTGGGAAACCAGTACCAGATTAATTCAACATATATTAAAAAAAAATATTAGTATCTCTTTTAGCCAATGAAAGTCTATTTGCCCAATATACGTAGAGAGTAGTTGGTTGTTACCTGGGCCATCAAAGGGAACCAATTGGTGTGGGACTTTCTCAATAGCACCCAAGGGGATGAGATACATGTCTTTGACTTGTTTCAAGTTGTTGGCGACCACGCCGAAGCGTTTACGGCTACTGAAGTAGGCATAGAGCAGAGTGTAGTGGATCTCATCCTCGTCGGTCTCAGGGGAAAAGACCCGAAATCATCGTACAAACCTCGGCTAAAAAAGACCAAAGTTAAGGAGAAGAATGTCAATTTAACTTAATAATTATTTAACCAGGTGCGAAGGTTAATAAATTATGTATGTACACATGAATGACTTAAGGGTGTCAGGGAACATTACAATTAAAAACAATCCAGACTACTTTTAGCATTGACCAATACATAGCTTAACGTATTCTCATCTCCAGTCAGGCACAGATCTGAGAGAGAGAT
>NW_019955161.1:0-1493 GCF_002910315.2 Salvelinus sp. IW2-2015
CTACAGAAGGGTTGGAGGGGGTGTGTTGTTACTACAGAAGGGTTGGAGGGGGTGTGTTTGTTTAATTAAACAGGTAGACATATTGTCCCGTAGCTAATTGGCCGTGGAATCTGTGATTTATTACCACAGATATTATAAAATCATGGTTTTCAACGTGTTTGGTGCCTGAAGTTTTACATATTATCTGCAAAAAGGATCTGTATCCCCCCTCAACTCCACAGTTATAATACAAGCCGACTGGTAATGTGAGTTAACGCAGTTCCAACATCATCCACAGGAGGGCAGTCTAAAATCACAATCCTGCTATATTCAATTCAATTCAAGGGGCTTTATTGGCATGGGAAACGTGTTAACATTGCCAAAGCAAGTGAGGTAGATAATACACAAATGTGAAATAAACAATAAAAATGTACAGTAAACATTACACTCACAAAAGTTCCAAAAGAATAAAGACATTACAAATGTCATATTATGTCTATATTCAGTGTGTAACTATTGTAAAGTGGTTGTTCCACTGGATATCATAAGGTGAATGCACCAAATTGTAAATCGCTCTGGATAAGAGCGTCTGCTAAATGACTTAAATGTAATGTAATGTAATGTAACAATGTACAAATAGTTAAAGTACACAAGGGAAAATAAATAAACATAAATATGGGTTGTATTTACAATGGTGTTTGTTCTTCACTGGTTGACCTTTTTCTTGTGGGTGCACGTAACTAGATGATTATTTCATGCAAAACATTAATTTGTGTTCTAGGCTGCCACCCTGTGGATTGTTTTGGAACTGCACAGTGCGGCAGAATGACGAGCTCACGTTAGTCGGCAGTAACGTGACCAACGTCAACATGAGGCTTTATAAAAAATTGCCGATCAAATATTGGACTTGGTTTATATGGTTAATGAAAAACATTGCTACAGAATAATGCTACAAATACTTTTGCCAACATTTTTTCTTCATGGAAAATTGCGCTGTAGTTATTCACTTGTAATTTGTATCTGTTCATATATTTGTATATTAWTGACACCATATTCCATGAGTTTACTGACCACAATCCATTGAATTAATATTGAGAAGTGTTGCTTATTTGGCGTCAGGAGAGCACAGCGCATTGAAGAAAGCAGGGAGATATGCAACATAGCATTGCGTCTCTGTAAAATGTTCACTACTGGCAATGCGAGGAACCATCTCAATCAAACCGAACAAACGGACAAACCGATAAACAACTTAATCAACTGCTGCTAGGGATGACAGTGGAGGATTGTGTGTGCAATCTGTCTCCATAGAAACCGTGCAGGTTCACCTGAACTAGGTGACAGAGATGGAGAGGAGGAGGGTGATGGGGGGGAGGAAGCAGGGGTTTCTTCATTTTTACTATTTTCTACATTGTAAGAATAATAGTGAAGACATCATAACTTGAATAACACACATGGAATCATTTAGTAACCAACAACAGTCGGCAGAGACCGAAAGGAAGCGCCCGCACCTCGCA
>NW_019955162.1:0-1491 GCF_002910315.2 Salvelinus sp. IW2-2015
CAAGAGGTAGAATATATAGTGAAAACAATTGTGGTCCTAAAACGGAACCTTGAGGAACACCAAAACGTACAATTGATTTGTCACAGGGCAAACCACCCATAGAGACAAACTGATATCTTTCCGACGGATAAGATCTAAACCAGACCAGAACTTGTCCGTGTAGACCAATTAGGGTTTACAATCTCTCCAAAAGAATGTGGTGATCGATGGTGTCAAAAGCGACACAAGGTCTAAGTGCACGAGGACAGATGCAGAGCATCGGTCTGACGCCATTAAAAGGTAATTTACCACCTTCACGAGTGCAGTCTCAGTCCTATTATGGGGTCTAAATCCAGACTGAAGCGTTTCATATACATTATTTGTCTTCAGGAAGGATGTGAGTTGCTGCACAACAGCTTTTTCAAAAAAAAAAATATAGGCCGATTGTTTTTTATAATTTCCAGTTCAAGGTTTGGCTTTTTCAGGAGAGGCTTTAATATGGCCACTTTTAGTGAGTTTGGTACACATCTGGAGGACAGGGAGCCATTTATTATGTTCAACATAGGAGGGCCAAGCACAGTGTCAGGTTTTGGCCAGGACTGTTCAGGTTTTGTTCACTAGATGTCCCCCTTGCACCTTTTTTGTACCTTTTGTTTTTCTTGCCCTAATTATTGTTTGCACCTGTAAGTCATTCCCTTGTTAGTATTTAAACCCTGTGTGTTCCTCAGTTCCTGGCTCAGTGTTTGTAAGTTAGCACCCAGCCCCAGCCCCAGCCTTGTTTTATATAGACTTTTCTCTTGTTGGATTTTCCAGAGGTTCTCTGGTTTTGTTCTTGTTAATTATTTGAGTAGTCTTTTGAGGTTTGTTTTTTCCCTGCTGTTTTTTTCCACTTTGTGGATTTTTCGTTGTATTTTGGAGGATATCCATTTTTCATTAAACCACCATCTCTAGTATTGCTGTGTCTGCCTCATCTTCTGGGTTCTGCCAATTATTAAGTGACTGTTTCTCGCACCGGGTCCTGACACACAGGAAGTAGCTCTTTCAGTAGTTTAGTTGGAATATAGTCCACTATGCAGCTGGAAAGTTTAGAGGCCATGACTATTTTCGGGAATGTGTCAAAAGATACAGGATTAAAAAACTTGAGTGTCTCCATTGATCTTATGTCCTGGCAGTTCTGTGCAGACTCTGAGTCTTGGAGAAATATGCAGATTCAAAAAGGAGTCCGTGATTTGCTTTCTAATATATATATATATATGATTTATTTCACCTTTATTTAACCAGGTAGGCCAGTTGAGAACAAGTTCTCATTTACAACTGCGACCTGGCCAAGATAAAGCAAAGCAGTGCGACAAAAACAACACAGAGTTACACATGGAATAAACAAACATACAGTCAATAACACCATATAAAAGTCTATATACAGTTTGTGCAAATGGCGTAAGGAGGTAAGGCAATAAATAGGCCATAGTAGCCTAGAAATGACAATTTAGCAAATTAACACTGGAGTGATAG
>NW_019955163.1:0-1491 GCF_002910315.2 Salvelinus sp. IW2-2015
CACCATTGTCTTATGCTGAGGGCAGCATCACAGACATAGGCTAGGCTTCTGATCAAACCCGCCAAACGAGGCATTCTCACCCTCAGAGTAAATGAACCTCTTTGTGACCCTCTCTATTTCATGCATTATTAATACCACTTCCTAGTTAAGGAGAGGGCCTGGAAGTGAGATGAACACACCGTTGCGCATCACTGGCTAACCTGGGTCCAGCTGGGAATGACAAAAACACCCAAACTGCAGAGAGGGGTCAATTCACATGTGTGACATGCAGCCAGGCAGCCAGCCTAAGTGACCACGATGAAGTCTGAAGGCCTCGTTCCAAATGGCACCTTAGTCCCTATATAATGCACTACTTTTGATGGGCTCTGGTCAGAACTAGTGCACTATGTAGGGAATAGGGTTCCATTTGGGATGTACTGTAGCCCTATACCGTAGAAGGGACCCATTTAGATGACTGACATACAGGCAGGCATAAAGGGGCTCAAATACACAACTTACCTTGCTTCATACATATATACATGAGTCCATACTGTACATACAGTTCATACTGTACATCAGGTACCACCATACCTACATTATGTATAGATTGTTCAATAACAAATACAGTTTGCGGTCGTCTGTTGAAGAAGGTGTGGACCAAAGGCAGCGTGGTAAGTGTTCATGCTTTTTATTGAAACTGAACACTAATAACAAAATAACAAAGAGAATAACCGAAACAGTCCTGTCAGGTGTAAAACACTAAACAGAAAATAACTACCCACAAAAACCATGTGGGAAAAAGCTACCTAAGTATGGTTCTCAATCAGAGACAACGATAGACAGCTGCCTCTGATTGAGAACCATACCCGGCCAAACACAAAGAAATAGAAAACCAAGAAAATGAACATAGAATGCCCAACCAAATCACACCCTGCCAAACCAAAATTGAGACATAAAAAGCTCTCTACGGTCAGAGCGTGACAGCAACTGTACACGGCAACTGTACACGGCAACCCTAACACCAGTACCAATAGCACTACAAATAAAACGGATCTTAATACTTTCCTCCATTTCCAGTGTCTGCTTACTACCATATTACTCGTATACCTTCCAATCTGCAGTCTTAATAATGGCCAACCTCTCTGTCTATGTCCCAAATGTCTCCAATGTCCCTATATAGTGCACTACTTGTGATCCGAGCCCTATGGGCCCTCGTCAAAACTAGTGCACTACATAGGGTTTAGCCAGCGTGGAGAATCATCATCCCTCCTCTGGTTCCTCTGGGTGGGAGGTGTTACATTGAGTCATGGGGAATTCAGAGAGCTGCTAGCCCCTCTGCCTGCCAAACCACCCTGGGCTACAGGGGGAGTTTTAGGTTGGCGTTCACACATCCAATTACCTAGGCAGCATCATGCTACTCCACCGAGGATACACACACACACACACTCTGCTATGCCGAGAATACACACACACTGATGCGCTGAGAATACACACATACATACACTGAAGCAC
>NW_019955164.1:0-1491 GCF_002910315.2 Salvelinus sp. IW2-2015
ATAAGAGCACCTCCTCCCAGCTGCCCACTGCACTGAGGCTAGGAAACACTGTCACCACCGATAAATCCACTATAATTGATCATTTCAATTAGCATTTTTCTATGGCTGGCCATACTTTTCACCTGGCTACCGCTACCCCGGTCAATAGCCCTGCAACCCCCACAGCAACTTGCCCAAGCCTCCCCCATTTCTCCTTCACCCAAATCCAGATAGCTGATGTTCTTAAAGAACTGCAAAACCTGGACCCCTACAAATCAGCTGGGCTAGACAGTCTGGACCCTCTCTTTCTAAAATTATCTGACACAATTGTTGCAACCCCTATCACTAGCTTGTTCCACCTCTCTTTCGTATCGTCTGAGATCCCCAAAGATTGGAAAACTGCCGCGGTCATCCCGCTCTTCAAAGGGGGAGACACTCTAGACCCAAACTGTTACAGACCTATATCTATCCTACCCTGCCATTCTAAAGTCTTCGAAAGTCAAGTTAACAAACAGATCCCCGACCATTTCGAATTCCACCATACCTTCTCCACTATGCAATATGGTTTCAGAGCTGGTCATGGGGGCACCTCAGCCACGCTCGATATCATAACCGCCATCAATAAAAGACAATACTGTGCAGCAGTATTCATCGACCTGGCCAAGGCTTTCGACTCGGTCAATCACCACATTCTTATTGGCAGACTTAACAGCCTTGGATTTTCAAATGACTGCCTCACCTGGTCACCAACTACTTTTTAGACAGAGTTCAGTGTGTCAAATTGGAAGAGCCTGTTGTCCGGACCTCTGGCAGTCTCTATGGGGATGTCACAGGGTTAAATTCTCGGGCCGACTCTTTTCTCTGTATACATCAATGATGTCACTCTTGCTGCTGGTGATTCTCTGATCCACCTCTATGCAGACAACACCATTCTGTATACTTCTGGCCCTTCATTGTACACTGTCTTAACTAACCTCCAGACAAGCTTCAATGCCATACAACTCTCCTTCAGGGGCCTCCAACTGCTCTTTCAATGCAAGTAAAACTAAATGCATGCTCTTCAACCGATATCTGCCGCACCTGCCCGCCCGTCTAGCATCACTACTCTGGAGGGTTCTGAAAATGTAGACAACTACAAATACCTAGGTGTCTGGTTAGACTGTAAACTCTCCTTCCAGACTCACATTAAGCATCTCCAATCCAAAATTAAATTGATTATCTATTTCGCAACAAAGCATCCTTCACTCATGCTGCCAAACATACCCTTGTAAAACTGACTCTCCTACCGATCCTTGACTTCGGCGATGTCATTTACAAAATAGCCTCCAACACTCTACTCAGCAAATTGGATGCAGTCTATCACAGTGCAATCCGTTTTGTCACCAAAGCCCCATGTACTACCCACCACTGCGACCTGTACGCTCTTGTTGGTTGGCCCTCGCTTCATACTCATCGCCAAACCCACTGGCTCTAGGGCCTCTATAAGTCTTTGCTAGGTAAAGCCCCACCTTA
>NW_019955164.1:1858-3263 GCF_002910315.2 Salvelinus sp. IW2-2015
TTCTATTTCTACTTTGCACATTCTTCCACTGCAAATCTACCATTCCAGTGTTTTACTTGCTATATTGTATTTACTTTGCCACCATGGCCTTTTTTGCCTTTACCTCCCTTATCTCACCTCATTTGCTCACATTGTATATAGACTTATTTTTCTACTGTATTATTGACTGTATGTTTGTTTTACTCCATGTGTAACTCTGTGTTGTTGTATGTGTCGAACTGCTTTGCTTTGTCTTTGCCAGGTCGCAATTGTAAATGAGAACTTCTTCTCAACATGCCTACCGGTTAAATAAAGGTGAAATTAAAATAAAATTTAAAAAAATTATGCTACAAGCTTGGCAAGCCTGTATTTGGGGAGTTTCTCCCATTCTTCTCTGCAGATCCTCTCAAGCTCTGTCAGGTTGGATTAGGAGTGTTGCTGTACAGCTATTTTCAGGTTTCTCCAGAGATGTTCGATCGAGTTCAGGCTCTGGCTGGGCCAGGCTCTGGCTGGGCCACTCAAGCACATCCCGAAGCCACTAATGCGCTGCCTTGGCTGTGTGCTTAAGGTCGTTGTCCTAATGGAAGGTGAACCTTCACCCGAGTCTGAGGTCCTGAGCGCTTTGGAGCAGGTTTTCATCAAGGATCTCTCTGTACTTTGCTCCGTTCATCTTTCCTTCAAACCTGGTCTGAGAGTCTTCAGGTCCCTTTAGGCAAGCTCCATGTGGGCTGTCATGTGCCTTTTACTGAGGAATGGCTTCCATCTGGCCACTCTACCATAAAGGGCTGATTGGTGGAGTGATGCAGAGATGGTTGTCCTTCTGGAAGGTTCTCCCATCTCCACAGAGGATCTCTGGAGCTCTGCCAGAGTGACCATTGGATTCTTGGTCACCTCCCTGACCAAGGCCCTTCTCCCCCGATTGCTCAGGTTGGAAAGGCGGCCATCTCTAGGAAGAGTCTTGGTGGTTACAAACTTATTCCAATTAAGAATGATGGAGACCACTGTGTTTTGGGGGGATCCTCAATGCTGCAGTCATTTTTAGGTCCCCAGATCTGTACCTCGACACAATCCTGTCTTTGCTTTGTTTTGTTTTGTCTTTATAGGGTATTGTGTGTTGATTCCTGAATATTTTTTATTTATTTACGGTTGTAATGTAACAAAATGTGGAAAAAGGGTTAGGGGTGATGGTCGGATTCGCGTTTATCGTCGAAGGAATGAGCGTTACACCGGTGCCTGTACTCTGGAGCGGGATCGATTTGGTCCCATAGCATCATCGGACAGAGCATGTTGTCATTGCAGGCAATCTCAACACTGTGCGTTACAGGGAAGAGTCCTCCTCCCTCATGTGGTACCCTTCCTGCAGGCTCATCCTGACATGACCCTCCAGCATGACAATGCCACCAGCCATACTGCTCATTCTGTGAGT
>NW_019955165.1:0-1491 GCF_002910315.2 Salvelinus sp. IW2-2015
TGATTTCCTGCAAGACAGGAACGTCAGTGTTCTGCCATGGCCAGCGAAGAGCCCGGATCTCAATCCCATTGAGCATGTCTGGGACCTGTTGCATCGGAGGGTGAGGGCTAGGGCCATTCCCCCCAGAAATGTCCGGGAACTTGKAGGTGCCTTGGTGGAAGAGTGGGGTAACATCTCACAGAAAGAACTGGTAAATCTGGTGCAGTCCATGAGGAGGAGATGCACTGCAGTACTTAATGCAGCTGGTGGCCACACCAGATACTGACTTTTACTTTTGATTTTGACCCCCCCTTTGTTCAGTGATACATTAGTCACATGTCTGTGGAACTTGTTCAGTTTCTCTCAGTTGTTGAATCTTGTTATGTTCATGCAAATATTTACACATTCTTTTTTTGCTGAGTTAATATATATATATATATATATATATAAATACACACACACACACTAACATATCAAAAGTTTTAGAACACCTACTCATTCAAGGGTTTTTCTTTATTTTTACTAATTTCTACATTGTAGAATAATAGGGAAGACATCAACACTATGACATAACACATATGGAATCATGAAGTAAACAAAAATATATATATTTTGTATTTGAGATTCTTCAAAACAGCCACCCTTTGCCTTGATGACAGCTTTGCACACTCTTGGCATTGTCTCAACCAGCTTCATGAGGTAGTCACCTGGAATGCATTTAATTTAACAGGTGTGCCTTATTAAAACCTCTTGACGCTAGGGGTCAGATTTTTTATATATATTTTTTAAATAACGTTCCCACGGTAAACGGACTATTTCTCAGGTCCAGATCGTAGAATATGCATATAATTTACAGATTAGGATAGAAAACACTCCAAAAGTTTCCAAAACTGTCAAAATATTGTCTGTGAGTATAACAAAACTGATTCTGCAGGCGAAAACCTGAGGAAATTTTTTAAATCTGTGTTTCCTTGCCCGTCTTTCTTCCATTTAAAGGGGTATCAACCAGATTCCTTTTCCAATGGCTTCCTCAGGCTGTGACCAGGCTTTAGACATAGTTTCAGGCTTTTATTTTGAAAAATGAGCGAGATTTTTCAAAAGTAGTCAGGTGTCCTTTGATTAGTTCCTGCGCGCGAGAGGGGTAGTTCTCTATTTTCTTTCTCTCTTTTATTGAATAGGTTACGGTCCGATTGAAATATTATTGATTATGTTTGTTAAAAACAACCTGAGGATTGATTATAAAAAACATTTGACATGTTTCTACAAACATTACGGATACTTTTTGGAATTTTCGTCGAACGGAACGAGGCTCTGGTTTTCTGAACATAACACGCAACCCAAATGGCGGTTTTTGTTATAAAAGTAATATTTATCGAACAAAAATAACATTTATTGTGTAACTGGGAGTCTCGTGAGTGCAAACATCCGAAGATTATCAAAGGTAAGCGATTAATTTTATTGCTTTTCTGACTTTCGTGACCATGCTAATTTGGGGCTAGCTGTTCTAGCATT
>NW_019955166.1:0-1490 GCF_002910315.2 Salvelinus sp. IW2-2015
TAGATCACTATGTGTAACTAAGGGAATGGCATCAACGATACACATTTAGAGCCAGCCAAACACAACAAGGCATACATTGAAGAAACACAGAAAAATCAACGATCAAATCGATTACATAACTGTACATGTAAACCTGGACTTACTGCTCAAGTAGGCAAATTTGTCCAAATAAAATTCCCTCATTGTGAGCAATTAGCTAGCTCACGTGCAAATGGGTGCTAATTAATGCTATGCTAACATCGGTGCGGTAGTTGGTCATATAAAATATACCACTGCACTGGTATAACATGAATATTACAAAGTACATTATGCATAATGACAGTCTCACTTCCATGGTTTATATTTTTATCCATGTAGGTTAGGTTCGATTAAGATTATCTTTCGTTGACGTGATACCTTCGACGTTTACCTCAACTTCGGTGACCTTGAAGGAGACCGGACGGGTTCAGGTTAAACGCGATTGACTCCGCCCACATTGAGCCCGGCCCAGACGTTTGACTCCGCCCACATTGAGCCCGGCCCCAAACTGCACACTGCAGTCAGGGGCTTCTCCCTCCAACTGCCTTCCATTTTTCAAGACAATTATTTTCATTGTTAGAGCGGCCACTAGGGTATCTGGTCAATATAATGGATAATCTGTGATGTAGCTTTAATTCGCATTAGGCAACGCCCACATAAATAATTGTAAACTGTTGGTAGGCCTATTAGGAAACATTACAATATTTATTGTTACAAAGGGGAAGTTCAAAATGTTCTCTTATATTTCATCAAGGCCACATGTTCCAAGACATTGATATATGATTTGATGAAAGGCTACATGTCATGCCTCATAGGCCCAAAATACCAAACCTGCAATGTGTCTACAAATAATATTGGTGATTTGACGGTTTATATTTTCCTATCACTGGAGGGCGACATTACACTAGTCTTTATCACTCCATTGAATCTCAATAGTCTACTGAAGAAAGTCAGACCACCTATCCGTCTTTCCATATAACTAAGGCAATGATCTACCGTCCTGTGGGTTTTCAGTCCAACCCTAATTTAACACACCTGATTCTATTTATTAGCTGTTCAACAAGACCTTAACTAGCTGAATCAGATATGCTAAATTAGGGTTGGACCGAAAACCTAAAGGACAGTAGATCTCCAGGAAGCAGGTTGGGCAGCCCTGCTCTAAGACATCTCCAGCAGTTTACTACAGAGAGGATCAGTACACAGTGAAGATGTCATAATAGTCTTTCTAGAGAGATGGGTTGCCTCCCATAATATTCCAGCCAGGTCTGGGATTTCCGAAAGTACCCATCTAGCACATTTGGTTCCTTGGAAGTTGTGGGAATGTACACCACCGGTCAAAGGTTTTAGAACACCTACTCATTCAAGGGTTTTTCTTTATTTTTTACTATTTTCTACATTGTAGAATACTAGTGAAGACATCAAAACTATGAAATAACACATGGAATCATGTAGTAACCAAAAAAGTGTTAAAC
>NW_019955167.1:0-1490 GCF_002910315.2 Salvelinus sp. IW2-2015
ACGAAAGTGCTGTTTGAATGAATGCTTACGAGCCTGCTGCTGCCTACCATCGCTCAGTCAGACTGCTCTATCAAATATCAAATCATTGACTATATTAAAACATAATAACACACAGAAATACGAGCCTTTGGTCATTAATATGGTCGAATACGGAAACTATAATTTCTAAAACAAAATGTTTATTCTTTCAGTGAAATACGGAACCGTTCCGTATTTTATCTAACGGGTGGCATCCCTAAGTCTAAATATTGCTGTTACATTGCACAACCTTCGATGTTATGTCATAGTTATGTACAATTCTGGCAAATTAATTACGGCCTTTGTTAGGAATAAATGGACTTCACACAGTTCGCAATGAGCCAGGTGGCCCAAACTGCTGCATATACCCTGACTGCTTGCACGGAACGCAAGAGAAGTGACACAATTTCCCTAGTTATAAGAAATTCATGTTAGCAGGCAATATTAACTAAATATGCAGGTTTAAAAATATATACTTGTGTATTGATTTTAAAGAAAGGCATTGATGTTTATGGTTAGGTACACATTGGTGCAACGACAGTGCTTTTTTCGCAAATGCGCTTGTTAAATCATCACCCGTTTGTCGAAGTAGGCTGTGATTCGATGAGAAATTAACAGGCACCGCATCGATTATATGCAACGCAGGACACGCTAGATAAACTAGTAATATCATCAACCATGTGTAGTTAACTAGTGATTATGTTAAGATTGATTGTTTTTTATAAGATAAGTGTAATGCTAGTGTTAAGTGCCTCCTAAGAAGAGGTAGGTGCAGGAGTCAGGAGAGCAAGGAAGTCCCAGTAGCATAATGTTTATTAGAAAAGTCCCAACACAACAACAGGTGGGGAAACACTCCCAACGAAGTCGCCACACACAGGGAAATATACGTAACACACGGAGGAGAAACCTCTACTCCTAATTACAGTCCAAACGGTACAACGACCATGAGAAAAAAAACCTGTGGCGCAAACACGAACCACTAACAGCGCAAACAGCAGCAAATAATCCCGCACAAAGCATAGCAGTCAACGGAGGTTAATAAACCCACCGAAATTAACTAATAGGACACAGGTGTAAACAAAACAGACAGACACAAACAAAAAAGACAAATGGATCGGTGGCAGCTAGTAGGCCGGCGACGACGACTGCCGAGCACCGCCCGAACAGGGAGAGGAGCCACCTTCGGTGGAAGTCGTGACAGCTAGCTAGCAACTTACCTTGGCTTCTTACTGCCCTCGCGTAACAGGTAGTCAGCCTGCCACCCAGGCTCCTCGTGGAGTGCAATGTYAGGCAGGTGGTTAGAGCATTGGACTAGTAACCGGAAGGTTGCAAAAACGAAACCCCTGAGCTGACAAGGTACAAATCTGTCGTTCTGCCCTTGAACAAGGCAGTTAACCCACCGTTCCTAGGCCGTCATTGAAAATAAGAATGTGTTCTTAACTGACTTGCCTAGTTAAATAAAGGTGTAAAAA
>NW_019955168.1:0-1490 GCF_002910315.2 Salvelinus sp. IW2-2015
GAGACAGAATAACAACAAAGAAATCCAGAAAAACGCATGCCAAAAATGTTATAAATTGATTTCCATTTTAATGAGGGAAATAAGTATTTGACCCCCTCGCCATCAGAAAGATTTCTGTCTCCCAGGTGTCTTTTATACAGGTAACGAGCTGTTTCTTACCTGTATAAAAGATACCTGTCCACAGAAGCAATCAATCAACCAGATTCCAAAGTCTCCACCATGGCCAAGACCAAAGAGCTCTCCAAGGATGTCAGGGACAAGATTGTAGACCTACACAAGGCTGGAATGGGCTACAAGACCATCGCCATGCAGCTTGGTGAGAAGGTGACAACAGTTGGTGCGATTATTCACAAATGAAAGAAACACAAAAGAACTGTCAATCTCCCTCGGCCTAGGACTCCATGCAAGATCTCACCTCGTGGAGTTGCAATGATCATGAGAACGGTGAGGAATCAGCCCAGAACTACACGGGAGGATCTTGTCAATGATCTCAAGGCAGCTGGGACCATAGTCACCAAGAAAACATTTGGTAACACACTACGCCGCGAAGGACTGAAATCATGCAGCGCCCGCAAGGTCCCCTTGCTCAAGAAAGCACATATACATGCCCGTCTGAAGTTTGCCAATGAACATCTGAATGATTCAGAGGACGACTGGGTGAAAGTGTTGTGGTCAGATGAGACCAAAATGGAGCTCTTTGGCATCAACTCAACTTGCCGTGTTTGGAGGAGGAGGAGGAATGCTGCCTATGACCACAAGAACACCATCCCCACCGTCAAACATGGAGGTGGAAACATTATGCTTTGGGGGTGTTTTTCTGCTAGGGGGACAGGACAACTTCACCGCATCAAAGGGACGATGGACGGGGCCATGTACCGTCAAATCTTGGGTGAGAACCTCCTTCCCTCAGCCAGGGCATTGAAAATGGGTCGTGGATGGGTATTCCAGCATGACAATGACCCAAAACATACGGCCAAGGCAACAAAGGAGTGGCTCAAGAAGAAGCACATTAAGGTCCTGGAGTGGCCTAGCCAGTCTCCAGACCTTAATCCCATAGAACATCTGTGGAGGGAGCTGAAGGTTCGAGTTGGCAAACATCAGCCTCGAAACCTTAATGACTTGGAGAAGATCTGCAAAGAGGAGTGGGACAAAATCCCTCCTGAGATGTGTGCAAACCTGGTGGCTAACTACAAGAAACGTCTGACCTCTGTGATTGCCAACAAGGGTTTTGCCACCAAGTACTAAGTCATGTTTTGCAGAGGGGTCAAATACTTATTTCCCTCATTAAAATGCAAATCAATTTAGAACATTTTTGACATGCGTTTTTCTGGGCAAACTTAGCAATCGGGGGAGAACGGCCTTGGTCAGGGAGGTGATCAAGAACCCAATGGCCACTCTGACAGAGCTCCACAGTTCCTCTGTGGAGATGGGAGAACATTCCAGAAGGACAACCATCTCTGCAGCACTCCACCAATCAGGCCTTTATGGTG
>NW_019955169.1:0-1490 GCF_002910315.2 Salvelinus sp. IW2-2015
GAGAGAGAGAGAGAGAGAGAGAGAGAGAGAGAGAGAGAGAGAGAGAGAGAGAGAGAGAGGGTTCATAGGGGAGCAGACAGAAAGTCAGACTCAAACTCTCTCAATTCCAGGCACCTCTGTGTTCATCTCTCACACCTTTGCCAATCACACTCCCTCCCTCTGTCTTCCTCTCTCTTCTCTTCACATCTCTCTCTCTCTGTGCACTTACTTATTTTACCATTAAATTCAAACGGTTTGTCTTGTCTAATGACATTTTCCTGTCTCCCAAAATCTGAGGATTAAAGCTTCATCTTTCTGTCTCCATCTCATTATTTCACCCTCTCTTTATCCAATTCTCTTCTCTCCCACTCAACCCCTCTCTCCTTTCTTTTCCCCTATGTCCTTTTCCTCAAAGTCTCCCTCCCTCACACCTCCCTCACACCTCCCTCACATCTCCCTCACACCTCCCCTCATCATTTGCCTGTGTGTATAATCATATGCACGGATGGAGGGATGGAGGGAGGGGAGGGGAAAGAAGGGTGTGCTGGGCCAACATTTGCCCAAGCGGCGCTCTGCTGCGATCGATGAGTGGTCTTAAGTTTATCTGATTTTTATCACCGGCCCGACAGGGGGGCAGGTCGATGGGCTGTGCCCGCGTCAAGTTGACCTTTCCAGGGACGCTGGCGAGCGAGCTCCCTCTGGGACCTCCATGGTCCCCTGTCACCCTCTGACTGGCACAAGTCTGTTCCTCTCAGCGACAAAGTCTGCGGAGATGTCTATATCGGAGCGTTGCCCCGGTGACAAGGCCTGGCTGTTGTATTTATAAACTGTCCTTTGGCCGTGACACTTTGCCGATGATCGGCCACTAATTTATTCGGGTGAATCTCCGCGGTGCAAAAATGAAAGCTAATAGAGTCATTAGCTGCTAATTCAGGGCTGGGATACCTGGGATACCTGGGCTTACTTTGTAAAGCCCTCCCTCGGCAATACCTCTATCCCTCCCTCTCTCTGTCTCGCTCTCCCTTTCTCCCTCCTTCCCTCGACGTCCTTCTCTATCTCTCTCTGACTGTCTCTGTCTTGTGTTGATACACAAGGCCTGTGTTAGACATAAGAAGACTGAGAGGACAGGCTGTGTTAGGGACAGAAACAGACAGAGACAGGGCTGTGTGCGAGACAGGACAGAGAAGACAGGGCTCTGATGTTAGACAGAGCAGACAGAGAGACGGCCTGGTTTAGACAGAAAGGAAGGAGACGGGCCCTGTGTTAGACAGAGAAGACAGAGAGAGACAGGCCTTGTGTGTTAGACAGACGACAAGGAGACAGGCCCTTGTTAGACAGCAGAAGGACAGAGAGGACAGGCCCTTGTTAGACAGAGACAGCAGAGAGACAGCCCTGTGTTAAGACAGAGAAAGACAGATAGACAGCCCTTGTGTTAGACAGAGGACAAGACAGACAGACAGACAGGCCCTGTGTTAGACAGAGACAGTCAAAAACGACAGGCCCTTGTGTTT
>NW_019955170.1:0-1489 GCF_002910315.2 Salvelinus sp. IW2-2015
TACCTTGTTATTGATTACTACATTGTTGGGTTTAGTGCTTGAAAGGCATGTGACATTAAACATGTGTTACAGGTGGTGTAATGCTGTATTCCCTCTGCTCTTCCTTTCCCCTCTGTAGTGGCTCACTGTGCGTCATCCAGACAGATCATCTCACACTGGAAGAACTGTACGCGGCACGACTGTCCTGTCTGCCTGCCGCTAAAGAACGCCAGTGACAAGAAGAACCAGCAACGTGAGTAGMACCCACACACACTGATCTAGGATCAGTTTACTGACTCCCCATATATCAACCATTAGGGTGTAAATCCAAAACTGAACTCAGATCAGTGACTAGAGACCACATCATCCTACTCAATGAGTACTTCATCACTCATAAGACACCGCCACCTGTAGGATATTTATATCCTAGCCTTGTGTTCCTCTAGCTTGGTCTTAGATATGTTTGTGCTGTCTTGCCAATGACCGTAGATCTAGGCAAGATGGCACAATCAGATCTGGGACCAGGCTAGCGTTCCACAGGGCTGGCTGTGAACAGCTCGATGAGCAAGAGTGGACTCCTGCTGGGCTTGTAATCCGAGACGCAGGAGGGAGAGGGGGATGGAGGCATGGAGGGTGTGTGGCTGTCCTGCTGAGCGATTGGCTGGTGGACTGATGATTCATTTAAACCCCCCCAGATGACTGCCTGCCTCCATGGATGCTTTTTCTCTCTTTCTCCTTTCTTGTTCTCACTCTGTTAATTGCTCTCTCTCTCTCCATCGCTTTGCCTTACTCTGCTTTCTTGTTTTTTCCCTTTGCTCTTTMACTCCTTCTTTCTCTCGTTCTCCYCTTGCTCATTCTCTCTCCCTCTGCTCAGCATCTTTCATCACTGTTCTTCAGAGWGTTTGTTTCTCTCTGCCTGATTCACATGCTGGAAAGCACAATGGCACCACTGACTACTCCTGCCAGTGTAAATAGCAAGCAGCGTTTCAGTTCGCTCTCCTCTGATTTTTGTTGTCTTAATATGCGTCCCAAATTGCACCCTATTCCCTACATATACCAGGGCCCATAGTGCACTATAGGGAATAGGGTGCCAATTGGGATGCAAGCTTAGAGTAGTATGTTGGCTGAACTCTATTTAATATGCAGATTTTACACATGTAATACCCCCTGAAGGAATTTCTACTGCTCTTGTGTCACAATGTGGTTAAACCACTACGATTAGAACCATATCTGCTGTTTCACACGGCTATCTCATGGCAAGTAAAGTTCCAAGAATAAATATCAATCAAGTTATGAAAGCTTTGTGTGTGTGTGTGTGCGCTGATTGTGTGTATACATGAATGTGTGCCTACATGACCGTGTGTATATTTGTGTTTGATTACATTGTATAGGACTATAGCTTACAGCATATGTTTACATTGTCAAATCAATCAAAATCAATGTTAACTAGAATCTCTCTCCCCCCTCCAGCCTTGCTGAGTTCCCCCAACGCTGCCCTCCAGAACTCCCT
>NW_019955171.1:0-1489 GCF_002910315.2 Salvelinus sp. IW2-2015
TATCTATCTATCTATCTATCTATCTATCTATCTATCTATCTATCTATCTATCTATCTATCTATCTATCTATCTATCTATCTATCTATCTATCTATACAATAGTATGTGGATTAGTGGATTTGGCTATTTCAGCCACACCCGTTGCTGACAGGCGTATAAAATCGAGCACACAACCATGTCAGTAGAATGGCCTTACTGAAGAGCTCAGTGACTTTCAACGTGGGACCGTCATAGGATGCCACTTTTCCAACAAGTCAGTTCATCAAATTTCTGCCCTGCTAGATCTGTAAGTGCTGTTATTGTGAAGTGGAAACGTCTAGGAAAAACAATGGCTCAGCTGTGAAGTGGTAGGCCACACAAGCTCATAGAATGGGACCGCCGAGTGCGGGAATTGTTCATCGGGAGCTTCATGAAATGGGTTTCCATGGTCGAGCAGCCGCACAAAAGCCTAAGATCGCAATGCCAAGCGTCGGCTGCAGTGGTGTAAAGCTCGCTGACATTTGACTCTGGAGCAGTGGAAACACGTTCTCTGGAGTGATCAATCACGCTTCACCATCTGGCAGTCTGACAGATGAATCTGGGTTTGGCGGATGCCAGGAGAGCGCTACCTGCCCAAATGCATAGTGCCAACTGTAAAGTTTGGTGGAGGAGGAATAATGGTCTGGGGCTGTTTTTCATGGTTCGGACTAGGCTCCTTAGTTCCAGTGAAGGGACATCTTAATGCTACAGCATACAATTACATTCTAGACGATGCTATGCTTCCAACTTTGTGGCAACCGTTTGGGGAAGGCCCTTTCCTGTTTCAGCATGACAATGCCCCCGTACACAAAGTGAGGTCAATACAGAAATGGTTTATCGAGATTGGTGTGCAAGAACTTGACTGACATGAACAGAGCCCTGACCTCAACCCGATCGAACAACTTTGGGATGAATTGGAACGCCGACTGCGAGCCAGGCCTGATCACCCAACATCAGTGCCCGACCTAATGCTTGTGGCTGAATGGAAGCAAGTCCCCAAAGCAATGTTCCAACATCTAGTGGAAATCCTTCCCAGAAGAGCGGAGGCTGTTATAGCAGGAAAGGGGGAACCAACTCCATATTAATACCAATGATTTTGGAATCAGCAGGTGTCCACATACTTCTGGTCATGTAGTGTATACAGTGCTGTGAAAAAGTATTTGCCCCCATTCTGATTCTCTATTTTTGCATATTTTTGATACTGAATGTTATCTGATCTTCAACCAAAACCTAATATTAGATAAAGGGAACCTGAGTTTCCAAAAAAGTGCTAAATGTTTTATTTCTTTCTTTAACAATGTTATGCAACACCCAATTTCCCAGTGTGAAATTGCCCCCTTACACTCAATAACCGGTTGTACAACCTTTAGCTGCAATGACTGCAAACAAATGCTTCTTGTAGTTGTTAATCAGTCTCTCACATCACTGTGGAGGAATTTTGGTCCACTCTTGCATGTATAACTGCTTTAAC
>NW_019955172.1:0-1489 GCF_002910315.2 Salvelinus sp. IW2-2015
GACTGTGAGGTAGCTGGTAACAGTATTTTCCATTCGGTGACGAGCTAGTTCCCACCCTTGCCCTCTAGTCTTACCTTGAAGGCATACTTGCGGCTGATGTGGTCATCAGGCTCCACAGGGGCGATGACATAACTGGGCAGGGGGATGCTCCCCAAAACCGTCTCCTCTCTGCTGTCTAGAGGGATACACACACACACACACACAAGCAGGTGATCATTATCACACAATACACAACAACCCACCACACACACCTCACCGCTGGCCCACTGCCTTGACTACTTGAATGATTCTACCTGTTTATAAATAGCATGATATAACTGCTTCATCAATGCACCATTATGTTCCTGCATGGTGATTCGTGACTGTGGGAAATGTAATTGGAGAGACATAATTCAAGGATGATTCAAGGAGCCGCTGTGGTGGCAGGCAGCAGGACTGGAGGCTTATCTCTAGCTCAGTGTGATGAATGGCGGAGAGGTGAAAGAAAGAGGGAAATAGAGAAAGAAAAAGACAGAAGAGGAGAGAGAATAGCCTGTGACAGAACAGAACCTTTTCTAATTGCAGTCATGTCTCTCTGATTGAAAGGTTTAGCTCCACTGAGAGGCAGACGACTTGGAATTAAGAGGACTGGCTTGGATTTCATAACCAAATCAATTCACCCTGCGACTATTTTAATTAGTCTCAATTAAACCCTGGCCCGGTGTGCCTGTGTGACTCACCTTTGTAATAAAACAAGCAGTAGTCGGACAACACAAACCACTTCCTCTTCCACAGTCTCATTCCAGAGCTGTCCTGGAGGGGGAAACACAACATGGAATGTAAAGCCCTCTCAGCAATACAACATCACATTCTAATGCACATTCTAATTAAAAACCATAGCTGGGGAATATACACTAAAGTACCCATTTACAGGGAGAGGGAAAGCACAAGAAAATTCATACATTTCATTAGTACAGCCAGTAATTGTGTTCCCCCTGAACAGAACAGGGTTCATGTCCTGCCAAGATAGGAGCTCCAGTAGGTCTAACTAACTCCTTATGAGTCGATGACGTGTTACCATGTCAGGGTCATAAATCTCACCCCCTCTGGCCTGCCTCAGGGGTGTTACACCCCCGTGCCAGCCGTGCCAGGGGGCATGAGTCAACAGGAGACAATCACCCTGGGTGTGGTCCTCTTATACCTCACCCCTAAAGAGACATCTCTCTCATGCTCCCTCCGTCCCTCCGTCCTCTCGGTAAATAGAGATCCATAGAAGGGGTTCATAATGAGAAATGATGACTGTCGTTCCCTGTTTACTCAGCCAGAGTCCACAAGGTCACAGTCATTAATACTGTAGTACATTCTCATAGACCTGGACTCTCATCATTACMTAGCCTGAATTATGCATTAAGTGGAAGGCCACTGTAAATGACATGACATAATATGACAGAGATGTAATATCGACGTGAGATGTATGTGTGTTCCCGTTAGAGTGGAGGACAGTTTACCA
>NW_019955173.1:0-1489 GCF_002910315.2 Salvelinus sp. IW2-2015
GAGAGAGGAGAGGTCTGGAGATACTGGCTACCTATGTATGTCTAGTGTACCATTGACATGGACCATTCCGGTAACTATTCACATAATTACATGTCAATAAATGTGATTGACAAGCAGCTAAAAAAAAAAGTATTGACAGCCTGTGTTCATTCACATCTGCAGTAGCTGAATAAGAAACCTGTCAATGTTGGTGTAAGCCCTTTTGAAAATGCTTTCCTTCCTCAAACAGAAACACGGATCTACAGTAACACGACTGGATTGGTTTAGGACAATTTCAGGGGAAACCACACATTCACTTATCCTGAATAATGTCACAATCGGTGACTGTTGACTACTTCAACAAAGGAAGTAACAAGACATTCTAGAATGGTTTGGAACTTTGCTTTAATGACAGTTTGCCCGAGGAATGTAGGAGGATATTTCTGTGGTTTGGTTCGAATATGGATACTTCTGCTTCTGCTTCCTGCTTCTGCTTTTGCTACTTCAGGGTGGAGAGACCGATGGAGAGAGGGAGAAAGAAAGAGAGATGGGAGGGGAGATGGAGAGAGCTGTGTTGAACAAGTCTGGGTAGTTGTTATTGGACCGTTAACAAGCCCCTACAATCTGATGGGTTTTTATGGGCCAGTCCGTTCACACATGCACACAGACTGGTATGAAAGTTTGGATTTTTGATATGATTTGAAGTAAATATTTATCCTCATTTAAATCCTCCAGTAGTATGTAAAGCCTGCAGATAGCCTCCATGTGAAAAAGGTTCACTTGTCTGTTCAATCTGGATCTCGGTGTACCGTATTCTGAAATTACAACAAGATGTTTTCTAAAGTTTTTTTTAGATTTCCTTGGAACATTTAACAAATAAGAAATTGAGAAGTTGATTATCAAATAGTGAAGTAAAAATGTATGGGCATTTATCAAACTCTTTGCCAGAGATCACAGAAAATCATTATGGCATCATTACTACGAGCTGACTTGCGTAGTTAAATTAAGGTTCAATGACAAATAAATGATGTTGTCTGTCCTGAAGTGATTATTTGGTTCACACGGTTGGTGATGCTTGATATTACAGCTTTGAAACCGGACATTCAGTCTGGTGACTCGGGTCATGCGAGGCTCTGGCAGGTCTCTGAAATGTTTAGTGTGGCGACGATGCGTGTGTGTATATGGTTGTGTGTGTAGTTGTGTGTGTGTGTGCTCCTTATTTAGTGTCTGTTTGGGTGTGTGTGTGTGTGTATGTATGGTTGTTAATCTGATCACTGGACTAGTCTATACAGCGGCTGGAACTACTGGCTGAAGAAGTATTTGGTTTAATATCCGCAGTTCACATCTGTGATCTGAATATTGTGGACGTAGTTTAACGTCATAACATGAAGTCCCACCCAGTCTGACATGACTTCATGGGTTCACCTCCTACCAGACGTGACTCTATGGGTTCACCTCCTACCAGACGTGACTCTATGGGTTCACCTCCTACCAGACGTGACTCTATGGG
>NW_019955174.1:0-1488 GCF_002910315.2 Salvelinus sp. IW2-2015
TCCACCCCGCCATGGCCCTGAACGCCCGCTTCGCCGAGGTGGAGTGTTTGGCTGAGTCCCACCAGCACCTCAGCAAGGAGTCCCTGGCCGGGAACAAACCTGCCAACGCAGTGCTGCACAAGGGTGAGGGACACACACACACACCCCAAATCTCCCTCCCCTTTCTGCGTGTGTGTGTGGTGTGCGTCTGTACGCATTTATATCAGAAATAAAGATAAAGAAACAATCTCCCAGACTACATCTTTTCAACGTTCTTTGACCTGAATCTGTCAGCAGACCAGGCCTCACAGAGCTGCTGCTGCCAGAAGCTAACATTTCACAATATCAACTTCAGGATAGCGTTACAATCTCAGTTACCAGACTTGTTTGTTAGTTCAGAAAATGTCCTCATCCGATCTCTGACGAGTTGGTGTGTTTGTATTGTTCATTTGAAAGGACAACATACTGGCTTGACTTTTTCAGTATTCTACAACAATCCTGAAAGATAGAGATACGTTTATACAAAATGTGCCATGTCGGTTTCGTGACATTAAACGAAAATGAGCGTTCAATATTGTAGTGCTTCAGTGGGGGCAGGCTTTTGCTTCCAACACAACATATTCTACATGCCCTGTGGCCTAAAGTGTCTCACTGTATAATGTAACTCAAACCTAGTGGGAGACTGATAGAGTACGTAGTTGATGGTTAATACTAACACACCAATAGCTGCTTGTAATGGTTAACAGTAATTTACTAATCTAATAGCTGCTTGGAATGGCTAATGGAAGGAATTGACCGTTGAGTTGTTGTAATTTCAGTGCTGAACCAGTTGGAGGAGCTGCTGAGTGACATGAAGGCTGACGTGACGCGGCTCCCTGCCACACTGTCCCGAGTCCCGCCCATCGCCGCACGCCTGCAGATGTCAGAGAGGAGCATCCTCAGCAGACTAGCCAGCAAGGGTACTGACACACACACTCCCCCGGTAAGTAGACTGAGTTCACACACACAGTAACGCAAGCCCGCGCAACACGCATACACACAAACTACCTGTGAACACACACAGACACATATATACACACACACACACTCAGACTTCTCATTATTCTTTTTGATTTCGATCGATCATCAAATTGACAGTCTGTCCCCGCTCCCTCCAGATCATCCCTCCAGGACCGTACGCCACTCCTCAGAACTTTGGACCCGCCTTCACCCCCGTCCCCCCGGGAGTCTTACCCATGGGAGGGGCCAACTACAGCCAGATGCCCCCTGGATCTTTCGTATCAGGTCAGTGGCTAGACTGTGCTGTAACACCCATTCACTGAAAAGGGCTTTCCAAAACGACTAATGAATGATTCCATGTTGCTATCAGTTAGAATTGTTTTTTATGGGTTGCTACTCTGCAGCTGCTGCATTTCTTGCCGAAATCCTTCATTTATTATCTGATAAAGTCAATCCTTCATCAGTGAAGCTTTGGAAAAAATGTGGTTTGTGTGTGTGTGTGTGTGTGTG
>NW_019955175.1:0-1488 GCF_002910315.2 Salvelinus sp. IW2-2015
ATTCAAAGACTCAGTCATGGACACTCTTACTGACAGTTGTGGCTGCTTTGCGTGATGTATTGTTGTCTCTACCTTCTTGCCCTTTGTGCTGTTGTCGGTGCCCAATAATGTTTGTTCCATATTTTGTGCTGCTACCATGTTGTTGTCATGTTGTGTTGCGCTCATGCTGTGTTGTCATGTGTTGCTGCCTTGTTATGTTGTGGTCTTAGGTATCTTTATGTAGTGTTGTCTCTCGTCGTGATGTGTGTTTTGCCCTTATCTACAGTTGAAGTCGAAAGTTTACATACGACTTAGCCAAATACATTTAAACTCAGTTTCACAATTTCTGACATTTAATCCTAGTAAAAATTCCCTGTATTCAGTCAGTTAGGATCGCCACTTTATTTCAGCTTTTATTTCTTTCATCACATTCCCAGTGGGTCAGAAGTTTACATACAATCAATTAGTATTTGGTAGCATTGCCTTTAAATTGTTTAACTTTGGTCAAACGTTTCGGGTAGCCTTCCACAAGTTTCCCACAAAAAGTTGGCTGAATTTTGTCTCATTCCTCCTGACAGAGCTGGTGTAACGGAGTCAGGTTTGTAGGCCTCCTTGCTCGCACACGCTTTTTCAGTTCTGCCCACAAATTTTCTTTGGAATTGAGGTGAGGGCTTTGTGATGGCCACTCCAATACCTTGACTTTGTTATCCTTAAGCCATTTTGCAACAACTTGGGAAGTATGCTTGGGGTCATTGTCCATTTGGAAAAACCATTTGCGACCAAGCTTTAACTTCCTGACTGATGTCTTGAGACGTTGCTTCAATATAAACACGATTTTCCTACCTCATGATGCCATCTATTTTGTGAAGTGCACAAGTTCCTCCTGCAGCAATGCATCCCCACAACATGATGCTGCCACACCCGTGCTTCACGGGTGGGATGGTGTTCTTCGGCTTGCAAGCATCCCCCTTTTTCCTTCAAAAATAACAATGGTCATTATGGCCAAAACAGTTCAGTTTTTGTTTCATCAGACCAGAGGACATTTCTCCAAAAAGTCTGATCTTTGTCCCTATGTGCAGTTGCAAACTGTAGTCTGGCTTTTTTATGGCGGTTTTGGATCAGTGGCTTCTCCTTGCCGAGCGGCCTTTCAGGTTATGTCGATATAGGACTCATTTTACTGTGGATATAGATTATTTTGTACTTTTTTCCTCCGGCATCTTCACAAGGTCCTTTGCACTTGTTCTGGGATTGATTTGCACTTTTCGGCACCAAAGTACGTTCGTCTCCTTCCTGAGCGGTATGACGGCTGTGTGGTCCCATGGTGTTTATACTTGCATACTATTGTTTGTACAGATGAACGTGGTACCTTCAGGCATTTGGAAATTGCTCCCAAGGATGAACTAGACTTGTGGAGGTCTACAATCTTTTTTCAGAGGTCTTGGCTGATTTCTTTTGATTTTCCCATGATGTCAAGCAAAGAGGCACTGAGTTTGAAGGTAGGCCTTGAAA
>NW_019955176.1:0-1488 GCF_002910315.2 Salvelinus sp. IW2-2015
GAACTCCTAAATCTCCAAAATGGGAATATGAAACAAAATGTCCACTTATGAGAAGGTGGGAATGTTCCGTGGACACTTAAGGGACGGGTATGACGAGTGTGTTTCATTTGGTGACCTCAGAGAGGACAGGAAACACATAACTATATCTCCGAACATTTCTCAATTATGGTGTTTGCATCTAATTCTTGTATAAAATGAATGAGTAAAGATGAAACTATTTGTGAAATGATGTAATGTGATGTTAAACCTTTAATGTGAGAGAATTGTATTCCCTGTAAAGTTTAACTAGTCAGTGGCCACACCCCCGTGAGCACAGACATGATCTGGTGTCATAGAACCGCCTTTTCTATTGTTATGAATAAAACCTCCGCCTGAGGAAATCCTCTTCAGACCACGTGTACCTAGGTGTAAACTGAAGTGGCACAGGTTTGAGTATCAAGACTAAGCAAACCCACAGCGTGAGCTGTGATTGTGAAAAGTTATCGAATTCCTAACCATACCACGTGGAGCATTACATTTACATTTAAGTCATTTAGCAGACGCTCTTATCCAGAGCGACTTACAAGTTGGCTACACGGCTGGAAATGGTTCAACTATGAGGCTATCGATGCCTACAGAATAAGAGCAAATCTTAGATATAAATTACTAGTCTGCTGCTAGAAATTATGTCAACCTGGGATGCGATTACCGACACCCGCCGAAACACCTATTCTATGAAAATAATTTCTGAATGGTGCTCTGAAGTATCCATTCTAACCGACGAAATACTTTGATCTTCAGGGAAACAGAAAGAGACTCGGATGAACTCTCCAGCAGACTGACTGACGATTCCAACAGAGAAGATCACAACGACACACTGAGCGTAAACATATATTGATTGCAATTATTCCCGAATGAGTGATCGTTCATGTGCAAAGGATTAGCATTTCAATTAATATGATTATCAACTATGTAGTGATTACTTCTTCCTTTCCCGCTCTGTCTCAGTCCACACCCACTTCCCTTTGTCCACCAAGCCGTCATATCGACTTAGCCCACTAGGGAATCTTCCCTATCCTTTGTTAGTAACCAATATCTACTGTTGTTTGTTTATGCATTTCTGTGATTATTTAGATAGTTAGTAAATAAACAATTAAGCCAATTGGTGAATGGATGATTCATAGTAAAGGCTGGGTTCGTGCAGATAACCAACAATTTACGACGTTTGGAATGAGTCTAACGTGAGGTAAATAATAATTCATTAATAAGAAGACTAATTGATCAGATATAAAAATATCTGAAGAGTTATATTAGTAAAATTATACCTTTGTAATCTGAATATTTTCCTTGGTGCCCCGACTTCCTAGTTAATTACAATTACATGATTAGTTTAATCACATAATAATAATTACAGAGAATTGATTTGATAAAAATAACAGTCTTCACTTTTAATGATGCCAAAGGCACGACAACGCCAAAATGCGACGTGCCTAAAAATGCAGTGGTGTA
>NW_019955177.1:0-1488 GCF_002910315.2 Salvelinus sp. IW2-2015
ATACTGACAGACATTATTTTAACAGTTTTGGAAACTTTAGAGTGTTTTCTATCCAATACTACCATGCATATCCTAGCTTCTGGGCCTGAGTAACAGGCAGTTTACTTTGGGCACGTTTGTCATCCAAACTTCAAAATACTGCCCCCTATCCAAGAGAGGTTTTAATCGGCTATCCCGATTAATCGGTTGACCTCTACAACATACACTTAGAATTACTTTCATAGCTACAGTATATATATCTCCCTGGCATGTTACATAATTTATGCATCAGCATTCAATACATTTTTGGACTCCTTGTTGTGCTGTGCTCACTTGGAACAGGAAGGTGGCGCGGTGGTCCATTTTTTGGATTTATGGTGCTTTCAAGACAACTGAGAAGTCTGGGGGGGGGGACGACAAGGTCGAATCATGACGTCAGTGATCTTCAGGTTAGAGCTCTAGAAAGAGGCTTGAGTTCCCGACTTGGAATTCCGAGTTGGATGACCGTTCAAAGCGTATTTTCCCAGTCGGAGCTCTTTTTTTTCTATTTTTTCCCCCCCAGAGTTCCCAGTTGTCTTGAACTCAGTGATGTCTGGGATTTCCCAGTTCTGAGATTCCAGTTGTTTTGAACGCAGCAGAAGTCATACTGGGTTGACTATATATACAACCTTTTCTGGACCATGGTGTTAAGTGTTTATCCTTTTAAGCTCTGAAAAAGAGACCCTTAAACCCAGACATGAACTACACACCCACTCCACTGAATAGCAGGCTAGTGATTGCTTTGCAACGCTTGCAGTTAGCCACTGATTCCTTCCAAACCACTCACTGTTGAATTTGCGATTTCCAACTTGTTGTGTAATATTTGGCCGATGAGCACTTATACATTTGATCTATAATTTCTCTTCATATGACAAGGATCGAACAGTAGATTGTCGACTTGATTCGGGACGATGACTGCTTGTCTAGCTTGTTAGCTAAGATTTTGAAAGTATGATGACATGATCAGTCTAATCAAAGCTACGGTAGATATAACGTGATTTAGCATCAATGTATCTATGGCCAATGACCTTGAGCCTTGGATGGGCACTTCTAATGTAACTCTATGGCAGGACCCAAGGGGCTTGAATTTTCAAGCTATCCCTGTAGATTTTGCGGTGACATAGTGTCCCCATGAGTGACAGAACACTGAACCAATCATGGCGCAACTAGAGAACATTACCAACGCCTACGCTCGTATTTTCCACTGGCTGCCCCACCATCACAGAAAGCATTGAGGTAGGCTGAAACACCTGCATTTTGGAGCTGCCTTACTCAAGAAAGCAAAAAAGAGACCATGTTTGTATGCGGCTTTACTAACTCAATGTTTATTTATAAAAACTATTTTTTTTTTTTTTACATTGTTTGCAAACTGATATGTGACACCTGCCCTGAATAATGCGACGCCACTGCCCATAACCAGATGTAGGCACAGTGTTAACGGAATTTGATTTATTGGCCACAAGCTGTCAG
>NW_019955178.1:0-1487 GCF_002910315.2 Salvelinus sp. IW2-2015
ATTATTGTGAAATAGAGTCAAAGAACCCAATACATAATACCAAGTCATGCATGTATGGTACACTATATGGCCAAAAGTATGTGGACACCCCTTCAAATGAGGGGATTCGGTTATTTCAACCACACCCGTTGCTGACAATTGTATAAAATCGATCACACAGCCATGCAATCTCCATAGACAAACATTGGCAATAGAATAGCGGAAGAGCGCAGTGAATTTCAATGTTTGTCAAATTTCTGCCCTGCTAGAGCTGCCCCGGGTCAACTGTAAATGCTGATATTGTGAAGTGGAAACGTCTAGGAGCAACACTGGTTGATCCACAAAGTGGTAGACTGCACAAGCTCACAGAACGGGACTGCTGAAGCGCGTAGTGCGTAAAAATAGTCACTACCAAGTTTCCAAACTGCCTCTGAAAGCAAAGTCAGCACAATAACTATTCATCGGGAGCTTCATGAAATGGGTTTCCATGGCCAAGCAGCCGCACACAAACCTAAGATCACCATGCGCAATGTCAAGCATTGGCTGGAATGGTGTAGAGCTCGCCACCATTGGACTCTGGAGCAGTGGAAACGCGTTCTCTAGAGTGATGATTCACACTTCACTATCTGGCAGTCCGACGGACGAATCTGGGTTTGACGTATGCCAGGAAAACGCAACCTGCCCGAATGCATAGTGCCAACTGTAAAGTTTGGTGGAGGAGCAATGGTCCGGGGCTGTTTTTCATGGTTCGGGCCCCTTAGTTCCAGTGAAGGGAAATCTTAATGCTACAGCATATAATGACATTCTAGACGATTCTATGCTTCCAACTTTGTGGCAACAGTTTGGGGAAGGCCATTTCCTGTTTCAGCATGATAATGCCCCCGTGCACAAAGCGAGGCCCATACAGAAATGGTTTGTCGAGATTGGTGGTTTGTCGAGTCAAGGAAGAACTTGACTGGCCTGCACAGAGTCCTGACCTCAACCCCAATGAACACCTTTGGGATGAATTGGAACGCCGACTGCGAGCCAGGCCTAATCACCCAACATCAGTGCCCGACTTCACTAATGCTCATGGCTGAATGGAAGCAAGTTCCCGTAGCAATGTTCCAACATCTAGTGGAAAGCCTTCCCAGAAGAGTGGAGGCTGTTATAGCAGCAAAGGGGGGACCAACTCCATATTAATGCCCATGATTTTCGACGAGCAGATGTCCACATATTTTTGGTAATGTGGTGTAGCGTGATCGTCCAAGCTAATAGCATCTTAAATATCATGTATGAATCCATTTGACCCCCAAGCCCCCTCTCTCCGATGGGTATGGAGACTCGCACAGTGATTTTGATTAACAAAAGTGTCTCCCTCAGAAATATTAGTGATTACCAATGATTACCAGTGATTACCAATGGCTTAGACCTACAGTGGTTTAAACAAATGTCTGTACATACACCAGATTCAGGCAAAAGAGCCCTTACCTTCATTTACCTTCATTTGTACATCATGTGTCTTGTTG
>NW_019955179.1:0-1487 GCF_002910315.2 Salvelinus sp. IW2-2015
CCTCCGAGATGGAACATTATTCAAAAGTTCCACTTAATTTACCAAATAGGACATTTTGTAAATTGAGCAAGTAGAACGGGGGATATTTGTTTCTGTCCTTTTTTATCATACTTTTACGAAACAGCTAACAAAGCTTGACGACAGACATGCTTGTCCTGTCAGTTAGGTTCCCATGAGAAGGGTGTTTCTACACACACAAAGAGAGAGGAATCTCTTAGTCTCTCAGTTTCAAAGAGGAAGGAAACCTCACATCTGTTTGCCCTCTCATCTCCTTAACCCTTCACTCAGAGGACCTCACCCATCCCTATAGTAAACACTGTGGTCTGTGGCGTATTGAAATAGGAATTCTAGGTACATGTACAGTATACGGAGGAAAGCTCTATTTGGTGACCTTCCTATGAATGTATCAGTAGCTAGCCTACACGTTGTTAGCTTTGCATCCCTTGACTGAAACCCACTTGACTTGTTCAATTACAGTTGAAGTCGGACGTTTACATACACCTTGGCCAAATACATTTCAACTCAGTTTTTCACAATTCCTGACGTTTAATCCAAGTAAAAAATCCCTGTTTTAGGTCAGTTAGGATTACCACTTTTTTTTAAGAATGTGAAATGTCAGAATAATAGTAGAGAGAATGATTTATTTCAGCTTTTATTTCTTTCATCAGAACTTTACATACACTCAATTAGTATTTGGTAACATTGCCTTTAAATTGTTTAACTTGGGTCAAACGTTTCGGGTAGCCTTCCACAAGCTTCCCACAATAGGTTGGGTGAATTTTGGCCCATTCCTCCTGACAGAGCTGGTGTAACCGAGTCAGGTTTGTAGGCCTCCTTGCTCGCACACGCTTTTTCAGTTCTTCCCACAAACGAACAGCACAGGGGGGCGGTCTGTGCATATTTGTACACAACAGCTGGTGCACGAAATCTAAGGAAGTCAATAGATTTTGCTCGCCTGAAGTAGAGTATATTGTGATAAATTTCAGGCCACACTACTTGCCTAGAGAGTTTTCAGCTATACTTTTTGTGGCTGTTTATTTACCACCACAGACAGATGCTGGCACTAAGACCACACTCAGTCAGCTGTATAAGGAAATAAGCAAACAGGAAACCACTCACCCAGAGGCGGCGCTCCTAGTGGCCGGAGACTTTAATGCAGGGAAACTTAAATCAGTTCTACCAAATTTCCATCAACATGTTAAATGAGCAACCAGAGGGAAACAAATTCTAGATCACCTGTACTCCACACACAGAGAAGCGTACAAAGCTCTCCCTCGCCCTCCATTTGGTAAATCTGACCACAACTCTATCCTCCTGATTCCTGCTCACAAGCAAAAATTAAAGCAGTAAGCACCAGGGACTCAGTCTATAAAAAAGTGGTCAGATGAAGCAGTTTTGCTATCACAGACTGAAACATGTTCCGGGATTCTTCCGATGGCATTGAGGAGTACACCACATCAGTCACTGGCTTTATCAATAAGTGCATC
>NW_019955180.1:0-1487 GCF_002910315.2 Salvelinus sp. IW2-2015
AGAGGCTGTAGGGTGTTGGGGTGGTATTATAGAGGCTGTAGAGTGTTGTAGTGGTATTATAGAGGCTGTAGAGTGTTGTAGTGGTATTATAGAGGCTGTAGGGTGTTGTGGTGTTATTATAGAGGTTGTAGAGTGTTGTGGTGGTGTTATAGAGGCTGTAGGGTGTTGTAATAGAGACTGTATAATGTTGTTATAGATGCTGTATGGTGTTGTTGTGGTGTTATAGAGGCTGTAGAGTGTTGTGGTGGTATTATAGAGGTTGTAGGGTGTTGTTGTGGTATTATAGAGGCTGTAGAGTGTTGTGGTGGTATTATAGAGGCTGTAGGGTGTTGTGGTGTTGTTATATGGGCTGCATGGTGTTGTTGTGGTATTATAGAGGCTGTAAGGTGTTGTTGTGGTTTTATAGAGGCTGTAGAGTGTTGTGGTATTATAGAGGCACTATGGTGTTGTTATAGAGGCTGAAGAGTGTTGTGGTGGTGTTATAGATGCTGTAGGGTGTTGTTATAGAGGCTGCATGGTGTTGTTATAGAGGCTGTATGGTGTTGTTGTGGTATAATAGAGGCTGTAGAGTGTTGTTGTGGTATAATAGAGGCTGTAGGGTGTTGTTGTGATATTATAGAGGGTGTAGGGTGTTGTTGTGCTATTATAGAGACTGTAGAGTGTTGTTGTGGTATTATAGAGACTGTAGAGTGTTGTTGTGGTATTATAGAGGCTGTAGAGTGTTGTTGTGGTATTATAGAGACTGTAGAGTGTTGTGGTGGTATTATAGAGTCTGTAGAGTGTTGTGGTATTCTAGAGGCTGTAGGGTGTTGTTGTGGTATAATAGAGGCTGTAGGGTGTTGTTGTGGTATTATAGAGGCTGTAGGATGTTCTTGTGGGACTATAGAGTCTGTAGGGTGTTGTTGTGGTATAATAGAGGCTGTATGGTGTGTGACTGAAAGCTGTAGGTCTATAGGACAGCCAGCTCAGAGAATGATGCAGAGACTGACAGACGGTACTCTGTGTTTCTCTAAATGAATACTACCGTGCTCTGAGCACTGCACCCCGTGCTCCATGGAGCACGGGAGAGTCAGAGTATGGGTTTAAATCAAAGTATGTGAAATGAAGCTTCTGGAATGCGCACTCTGTTTGGACATATTTTAAAGCATTGATGCAAGCTTCAATGGAAAGTAGGCACAGAAATATGACGCGTAAACCACGTTAAAAAAAATTACGCAACATTTCTTGAAATCAATGGCGGCCATTATTTGAGTGAGAGAAAATAAACTTCAACTTCGGAATGAAATGTTGCTTTTCCCATTCACATCTCACATGTTGCGCTCGCTCACTACATAATGTGATCCTTGATATGTTAATCTCCCAAGTAGCATACATCTTAGCCTGTCTCACTATGCCGCCCTATCTACCAGTAACCGGGCCCTACAATACCCACTGTAGTGTTGTAGATCGCAAGCACAATATCACTATAAGAATGTCCAAGAATAGTA
>NW_019955181.1:0-1487 GCF_002910315.2 Salvelinus sp. IW2-2015
TGCCCCGCCAAGATTTACTTGCTAAAATCGCCACTGACCCTAATGACTAGATCATTTGAATGGTAATTAATAGCCTAACAAATGCATGAATGAATGGATTTTAGAGAATAGGTTACACTCTTAGAAAAAAAGGTTCTGGATATAACCAAAGGGTTATATTGCTTGCTTCATATATGGCAGCCCAAAGGTTCTATATAGAACCTTTTGTCAGGTTCTTTGATCAGAACCCGAGGGGTTCGTATTCACTGAAACAAAATTGGTTCCATATAGAACCCTTAGGTTCGATTATAGAGGTCCATGTTGAACCAATTTTGGTTCTATATAGAACCTTTAGGGCTGCCATATATGAAGCAAGCATTTAACCCTTTTTGGTTCTAGCCAGAACCTTTTTTTCAGATCAGAAGATCAGGAACTTAATAGAGGTATATCAATGGAAATATTTGGAAGTCACTAAATAGTGTGTCATCTATAATGACTTAGGCCTAGTGGTCTATGCCACTACTTTTGTGATGCTACCTGTACACGGATTATTATTTATTTTTAGGAATTTGATTTTAACCTCTTATCATGGAACCCAATGGTCCTTCAGATGAGGACATACAGTTGAAGTCGGAAGTTTACATACACCTTAGCCAAATACATTTAAACTCAGTTTTTCACAATTCCTGACATTTAATCCTAGTAAAAATTCCCTGTTTTAGGTCAGTAAGGATCACCACTTTATTTTAAGAGTGTGAAATGTCAGAATAATAGTTGAGAGAAGGATTTATTTCAGCTTTTATTTCTTTCATCACATTCCCAGTGGGTCAGAAGTTTACATACACTCAATTAGTATTTGGGTAGCATTGCCTTTAAATTGTTTAACTTGGGTCAAACGTTTCAGGTAGACTTCCACAAGCTTCCCACAATAAGTTGGGTGAATTTTGGCCCATTCCTCCTAACAGAGGTGGTGTAAATGAGTCAGGTTTGTAGGTGTTCTTGCTCAAACACGCTTTTTCAGTTCTGCCCAGAAATGTTCTATAGGGTTGAGGTCAGGGCTTTGTGATGGCCACTCCAATATGTTGACTTTGTTGTCCTTAAGCCATTTTGACACAACTTTGGAAGTATGCTTGGGGTCATTGTCCATCTGGAAGACCCATTTGTGACCAAGCTTTAACTTCCTGACTGCTGTCTTGAGGTGTTGCTTCAATAAATCTACATAATTTCCTCCTGATGATGCCATCCATTTTGTGAAGTGCACCAGTCCCTCCTGCAGCAAAGCACCCTCACAACATGATGCTGCCACCCCCGTGCTTCACGGTTGGGATGGTGTTCTTCGGCTTGCAAGCGTCCCCCTTTTTCCTCCAAACATAACAATGGTCATTATGGCCAAACAGTTTAAAAAAAATGTTTATCAGACCAGAGGACATTTCTCCAAAAAGTATGATCTTTGTCCTCATGTGCAGTTGCAAACCGTAGTCTGGCTTTTTTATGGCGGTTTTGGAGCA
>NW_019955182.1:0-1485 GCF_002910315.2 Salvelinus sp. IW2-2015
TAGATTGGTCTGTCCATATGAGTTAGATTGGTCTGTCCATATGAGTTAGATTGGTCTGTCCATATGAGTTAGATTGGTCTGTCCATATGAGTTAGTTGTTAATGCCCAATATCTGTCTATTATCTCTATTTCTCAAACTTACTCTGTTAGTTTGGATCGCCAATAATGACGTACCCAAAAGTAACTTCCTGTAGCTCAGGACCTGAAGCAAAGCATCACCACCCTATTCATCACTAGTGACACCGCTGAGTTATGCCTTTCAGTGGTTGTTCAATAAAATAACAAACTGATTAAAGTATTTGTATCTGTCAGTATGGCAGATCGTCATCATTATATGTTATGGCATCTGTTTAAGGAGGCAACTCTTTTCTTACACAAGACAATCCTGAAGAATAGTCTTGCGTCTCGCAAGTCTCAATCCACGCCCTCCATTCCACCTTAATATTAATATTTTATGCAAATGTAATTCTCCAAAACAACTTAGACCAATGAGCATTGTCAATGCCTGCATACAGACAGACAGATTTAACATCCCAGCCAATCACCTTCGCTCTACTGCTTAAAGGGACAGCGCACTTCACTTGTTATCTTCATGTTCATCATCACCAGAATCGACATATTATGTAAAAACAGCTATTTTCTATGTTCTAATAGTCAAGAAGTTATGAGTAAAATAATACCTTTTAAAAAATAATAATAAGTAATCTACTATTCTCTGGTTCTCTATCAAACAATCCTCCTCTCTTTGAGAAACCTCAAAACCAGACACACAAACCGGATGAAAGTAGACCGTTTAGGAAACAGGGTAGAAAACAATAGAGCCGTTACTGTTCTCCAGTTACTGACCCGTCCTGACCCCAATCCGCCCTGAGCAGGGGATCTATCACCCTCTTTTACCGTCTGAATGATTGGAATCTCAACCAGAGACACTACTGCTTCCCTAATTCCACCCTGTTCCCTATATAGTGCACTACTTTAGACCAGAGCCCTATAGAACCCTATTCCCTATATAGTGCACTACTTTAGATCAGAGCCTTATAGAACCCTGTTCCCTATATAGTGCACTGCTTTAGATCAAAGCCTTATAGAACCCTATTCCCTACTTAGGGCTCTGTTAAAAAGTAGTGCACTATGGGGAAAATTGTGTCATTTGAGACTGGTCGATGTGCTTAAAACCAGGAGAGAAGAAACCATTTCCTTGTCTTCCTCCGTCTGTGGTCTCTGAGCCAGTGATCATGTCTGATTTATGCTCTAAGAGGCCAGAGAGCTTCCCTCTCTCAGACGGAGGAATGGTTCATGTTTTATGACCCCAGACTGCTGCTTCAATTGTAAACCCACAAATAATTACTGCATAAAGTAAACCATCTGCTGCTCGGGGAGAGAGGGAGAAGGAGAAGGGGGAGAGAGGGAGTCTCTCTCTCTCTCTCTTCCTCTCCCTCTCTGTCTCTCTCCCTCTCTGTCTCTCCCCCGTCTCCCTTTTCTCCG
>NW_019955183.1:0-1485 GCF_002910315.2 Salvelinus sp. IW2-2015
AGATGCTGGAGGAAATGGGTACAAAAGTATCTATATCCACAGTAAAACGAGTCCTATATCGACATAACCTGAAAGGCCGCTCAGCAAGGAAGACGCCACTGCTCCAAAACCACCATAAAAAAGCCAGACTATGGTTCGCAACTGCACATGGGGACAAAGATTGTACTTTTTGGAGAAATGTCCTCTGGTCTGATGAAACAAAAATAGAACTGTTTGGCCATAATGACCATTATGTTTGGAGGAAAAAGGGGGAGGCTTGCAAGCCGAAGAACACCATCCCAACCTTGAAGCACGGGAGTGGCAGCATCATGTTGTGAGGCTGCTTTGCTGCAGGAGGGACTGGTGCACTTCACAAAATAGATGGCATCATGAGGTAGGAAAATTACGTGGATATATTGAAGCATCATCTCAAGACATCAGTCAGGAAGTTAAAGCTTGGTCGCAAATGGGTCTTCCAAATGGACAATGACCCCAAGCATACTTCCAAAGTTGTGGCAAAATGGCTTAAGGACAACAAGTCAAGGTATTGGAGTGGCCATCACAAAGCCCTGACCTCAGTTCCATAGAACATTTGTGGGCAGAACTGAAAAAGCGTGTGCGAGCAAGGAGGCCTACAAACCAGACTCAGTTACACCAGCTCTGTCAGGAGGAATGGCCAAACATTCACCCAACTTATTGTGGGAAGTTTGTGGAAGGCTACCTGAAACGTTTGACCCAAATTAAACAATTTAAAGTCAATGCTACCAAATACTAATTGAGTGTATGTAAACTTCTGACCCACTGGGAATGTGATGAAAGAAATAAAAGCTCAAATAAATAATTCTCTCTACTACTATTCTGACATTTCACATTCTTAAAATAAAGTGGTGATCCTAACTCACCTAAAACAGGGATTCGTTACCAGGATTAAATGTCAGGAATTGTGAAAAACTGAGTTTAAATGTATTTGGCTAAGGTGTATGTAAACTTCAGACTTCAACTGTACTAGCATGCTTGCAGATTCCCATAGACTTCCAGTCACAGTGCTAACACTAGCTAGCATTGTCTCGCGAAACTGCCTCCAACTTCGTTCATACTGGACACTGAGACATACAAATGGTATCCACAAATTCATCTGACTATGTGGAAGTAGATAAAGGGCATCAAGTATCCCTTTAATATGTTGCTCTCTAGTACTGTTTTTTTGCTAGCTAGGGCCACCTACTTTAGGTGCTGCCTGTCTTCCCAAWWGCCTACTTGGTGTGTGAACTGCTCACTGCTCATAACTTGCAGATGATTGTTGACACATCAACCAGGATGAAGGGGCAGGGCAATTTGKGACTGTTGTTTTGGTAATCAGTCAGCGGTTTGTAGTTTTGGCAACTATGTGTTTTCTATCCCAGTTTGCCCCTCTCCCTGTAGGCTTTACAGACTCTCCCCATCCCTTGGCTGCAACCATTCTAATTTAGTGTACCCTGCGCGCACAACCCATGTGGAATTCCTGGT
>NW_019955184.1:0-1485 GCF_002910315.2 Salvelinus sp. IW2-2015
TCGATAATGTGCATATTTATATCCACAAATCTCGGTTTACATTGGCGCCATGTTCAGAAATGCCTCCAAAATATCCGGAGTAATTACAGAGAGCCACGTCAAATAACAGAAATACTCATCATAAACTTTACCAAAAAGCACACCATGCAATAATCTGAGACGGAGCTCAGAACAATAGCCAAATTAGCCGCCATGTTGTAGTCAACAGAAATATGAAATTACATCATAAATATTCCCTTACCTTTGATTATCTTCATCAGAATGCAGTGCCAGGAATCCTAGTTCCACAATAAATGTCGTTGTTTTGTTCGATAATGTCCATTACTTATGTCCAATTAGCTAATTTTGCTACCATGTGTAGTACAGTGTCCAAACGCTCGCGCAGATGCAGGCAAACGTTGGACGAAAACTTCAACAAGTTATATTACAAGTCGAATAAACTGGTCAAATTAAGTAGAGAATCAATCTTCAGGATGTTGTTATCATTTATATCCAATAACGTTCCAAACGGATAATTATTTTCAGTCTCTATAAGTAATGGAACGCAGGACGACACGATGAGGAAAGCACATGACCAGGAACTGGCCATCTGCCAGACCACTGACTCATTCCCCTCCCATCCGGTCCCACAACACAGTATAAGCTTCATTCCATGTTCTACTGACTGTTGACATCTAGTGGAAGGCGTATGAAGTGCAAACAGATCCATATCATACAGGGAATTGAATAGGCGATGACTTTCACAACGCCCACTCTCAGAATTTTCACTTCCTGTTTATTTTTTTTCTCAGATTTTTGCCTGCCATATGAGTTCTGTTATACTCACAGACATCATTCAAACAGTTTTAGAAACTTCAGAGTGTTTTCTATCCAATAGTAATAATAATATGCATATATTAGCATCTGGGACATCTGGGACAGAGTAGGAGGCAGTTCCCTATGGGCACGAAATTCATCCAAAAGTGAAAATGCTGCCCCCTATCATAAAGAAGTTAAAGAAGAATGTATGCATACCACGCTACGCCTTGGTCTCCTCCTTTTGACGGCCGTGACAGACGAACACGATGTTGTTCTCCGTTTTGCTATATGACAAGCGTCTTGGGACTCGTATGAAGTCGGTACAGCCGATCTGCCAACTTTTGTCTGCTGCATCCAAACAGACTAATGTGACCCTTCTGTGTAAAGGTGAGACTCTCTAGGATGCCCACAGGCCCCACAAAACTCCTCTGAAGGTCCTGTGATACCAGACGAAAACATTTATGGAAGTATATATGGAGACTGTTTAGTGCCAAAAATAAGGGGTTAAATATTTTATTTTTTTAACTATCTGTTGTTCCATGTAGTGAATCAGTGAATCGTTGCGTTTGTATGGGCTAATAGCAGTAAGGCCACAAAAACATTTTTATCAAATCATTTTCTTATATATTTTTGAGATTCTTCAAGGGGTACTAAAATTATAAATCTATTAGGAAATTGATCTTTGAT
>NW_019955185.1:0-1485 GCF_002910315.2 Salvelinus sp. IW2-2015
AAGGCTTCTCAACAGTTTTTACCCCCAAGCCATAAGATTCCTGAACAGGTAATCAAATGGCTACCCGGACAACTCCCCTTTTACGCTGCTGCTACTCTCTGTTTAGTCACTTTAACTAAACATTCATGTACATACTACCTCAATACCTCAAGCCAAAAATCACTAAAGCTGGAGACTCTTACCTCCCTCACTAGCTTTAAGCACCAGCTGTAAGAGCAGCTCACAGATCACTGCACCTGCACATCTGTAAATAGCCCATCCAATCTACCTCATCCCCATACTGTATTTATTTATTTATCTTGCTCCTTTGCACCCCAGTATCTCTTCTTGCACATTCATTTCTGCACATTCTATCATTCCAGTGTTTAATTGCTATATTGTAATTACGTCGCCACCATGGCCTATTCATTGCCTCATTATCCTACCTCATTTGCACATGCTGTATATAGACTTTTCTACTGTATTATTGATTGTATGTTTGTTTATTCCATGTGTAACTCTGTGTTGTTGTATGTGTCAAACTACTGGGCTTTATCTTGGCCAGGTCACAGTTGCAAATGAGAAATTGTTCTCAACTAGCCTACCTGGTTAAATAAAGGTGAAATAGATTTTGATTTTTTTTTAAATTGGCCCGACCAACCAGTGCCTCCGCACATTGGCTAACCGGGCTATCTGCATTGTGTCCCGCCACTCACCAACCCCTCTTTTACGCTATTGCTACTCTCTGTTTATCATATATGTATAGTCACTTTAACCATATCTACATGTACATACTACATCAATCAGCCTGACTAACCGGTGCCTGTATGTAGCCTCGCTACTGTTATAGCCTCGCTACTGTTATAGCCTCGCTACTGTATATAGCCTCGCTACTGTTATTTTTCACTGTCTTTTTACTGTTGTTTTATTTCTTTACTTACCTATTGTTCACCTAATACCTTTTTTGCACTGTTGGTTAGAGCCTGTTAGTAAGCATTTCACTGTAAGGTCTACACCTGTTGTATTCGGCGCACGTGACAAATAAACTTTGATTTGATTTGATTTACTGTATAATGTTTCAGCTTTATTTGTTATAGATCATCCACTGAACTTTCATTGTGTTAGCACAAAGACAATGCCACAATACTATTTATCCTCAATTCCACTCTATGGAATTGCTCTATATTGCTCCCTTAGTTTTGGAGATACAGCATCTAGATAATAAGAAAAAGCTTGTAACATTGAAATATGAGTTTGTCCAGACTCCAGAGGCCTTTTGTCTGACCTACTGTGACACCCAATCTGCTGTGCTGTTATGCTGGTGAATGAGGACCCAAAAGCGACTTAAAGAAACAGAGTCTTTATTCCAGGCTTAAACAAACAATGATTCTCCTGGAAATTATCATAGGTAAATCCAAAACAGGAAACTGAAATCCTCTCGTCAGTAGAGAGGAACGACTGGAGACGCGACCACAGACTGCAGGTCGCTTCAGGAAGGCACAGGCC
>NW_019955186.1:0-1485 GCF_002910315.2 Salvelinus sp. IW2-2015
CCCCCACACCTTGTGCTCTGTTTGCCATTGCAGATCTGGCTGGATGGCAGTGCAGTCTGAATTCCTCTGCCGGTGCTGTGTGAGACTGTAGCTGCAGGGAGAGCGAGAGGGGGAGAGAGAGGGTGTTAGAACAGAGGGTTGTCTGTCACCATTCCCTGGCCTGTGCTGTCTACTCCCTGGGCCTCTCCAACAGACTGTTGTTTCTGAGGCAGCGTATGGTGACATTGAAGCATGGTGCCAGACCAGACTCTTGTTTTCTCTCGCTCTCTCTCAATCGTTCTCTATCCCACACACCCTGAGGATCTTTTGATCCTCTCACTTGTGGAGTTCATCAGGCTGATAAGCCAATCAAAGCGGCCCAAACCAGCTAGTCTGTGTGGCCGCGGGGCTTTGGCTTGGATTAATCACTGCTCTCAGATCAGTCAGTCAGATCAGCTCCCACCCTGGGGCTAGCACACTCCCATAATGAACCTGTCATCCTGCTCTCCCAGAATGTAGCATGGCTCCCATGCTCCAATGTCACTGCAGGCCACCAAACCCCAATAGAATCACATGGGCCAGGGGAGAGTGAGACTTTTCCATTGTCAGGCATCCACCCTTCCCACATCAGAGAGGTGTCAAAAGAACTCCATGAAAATCACATGATGGTTAATGGGCCGATATGATTTAAAATAACTGTTCTTTAACCTGGGCAGTAGTGTTAACTCTTTTTATTATCAACACCCTCAACATCAAGGTGTCAAAACTGACTGTAGGAAAATCAAATGGCTAAATGGGTTGATGAAATTTGGAATGAAGGGATCTGTTGGATGTACCCCCAGCGTCAAAGATCCTGTGTGTCTCAGTTGGTAGAGTATGGCGCTTGCAACGCCAGAATTGTGGGTTCGATTGCCATGGGGGACCAGTACGAAAATGTAAGTTGTTCTGGATAAGAGCGTCTGCTAAAGGACTCAAAATATAAAGAGAGGGGGGAAAGCCAGCGCTTTATAAATGAACCTATTGTCTGCATCCACCCTACCCCGTCACCACCTCTCGTCTCACACCTCCTCTGGTTGTCACACAGCTGGACTATTCTGGCCGTGGGAGGATGGGCAAGAGAAGCGAGAGAATGAGGAACTGGACTAGGAAGAAGAGGGAGAAGAGAGGGAGAGCTCAACTGTTGTGGTCAGCATCTGAGAGACCGCGAGAGAGAGCCTCTCCCTCCTGTTTCAGACAACTCTGCCTAGTTCTTCCCAGCAAGGGTCAGCAGCTGTTGACCCCTAATCCCTATCCCTCCTCATCCCCTCCCTCCCTCCCTGATCAGTAGAGCTTGAGTTCTCCCCGTCAGACAGTCTCCCTCCTCTCTGCTGCTGCTCCCCGGGAGCTTCCTGTAGGGTCAGGAGGGAGGGGAGAGGGGCAGGGCCTGGGCTGAGGCTCATCCTTTACTCTTTACACCACTGTTTATTCAGGTGGGCTCTGGACTGCAGTGGGAGACCCCCCCCCCCC
>NW_019955187.1:0-1485 GCF_002910315.2 Salvelinus sp. IW2-2015
CAGACTGAATTCTTCCGACTCCTCTAGCGAGCTGGAGATGTTCACCGACGGGTTTTTCTGCTTCTTCGGAGGCATTTTGAAGCTAGATAACGTTAACTACCTCGCTTTTGTCAAACAAGTAGTGTTCTGCTTTTGCCAGCTAGCTACTAGCATATAAACTTTAGTATTACCGAAGATTAAGGATTAGCGAACTCAAGAGTTCAAGGACAGTTAAGGTGTTAGCTAGCTAGCTAACAACGTCGACTGTTGCACGACATATACGGCTAACTAGCTCCTTGTCTGTGGTTGTATTAACTGTTAGTTACTGTACAGTACTAGTTAGTTAACTTACATAGTTATAGTTAGCTAACGTCGAACTGTTGGGAAAGTTCACTGTCCAACAGGTAGCTTTCTCGCTAGCTGGCTAATTCCGTACAAATTGTTCGTTTTTGTCATATCCATACATTAAATGGCGTTTAGCATTTACCACTTATATTCGCGAACAACCCAAAATGTTTGGTGGTCGCTGTTTTCATAATTTCAACGGTCCCGCTCCGAATCGCATAGAAACCGCCACTAGCAGATCACAACAAACAAACGGAAATGACATCGGAGTCACGTCCGTTTGTTTGCAACCACATAAAATGTCCGCCAGAAAAAGCAACATTTAATAATAATTTATTCAACTGTTATAGCGCTATTCATTACATAAAGAATCTCAAAGTGCTTTGAGGCAACAAAACAAGACATAATGAGATTGACAGTCAATAGAAAATTCATGGCTTTGGTGGTTATCTGAGGGAGGTGATCAAGCGAGGAGAGAAAGTCCGGGGGCAGGCAGGCATCACGGTTTTCTTCTTCGAGGTTTTATTGGCGGACTACGTCCAAAAAATTGTGCATTGCCACCACCTACTGGGTGGGGTGAAAACAAACATAACCACTAAAAATAAAATAATAATATCATTAACAATGATATCGATCTTTCTTGACCTACTTTCAACTTGTGCAGTTCCGTTTATCACCAATGCTATAAATGACACAGAGTCCACTTTCTTCACATGAAGGATTTCTGGGTCCTGCTGTTGATTCTCAGTCTATAGTGAAGGCTCCAATGTAGGCATATCGTTCTTCAATACCTGCCGGACCTTCAAATGTACTCACTCTTTCAACCCTTTTGACAGCCTCTGCATAGAAGACCCTCAACTGCCCTGATTTTAGCAACCTCAGTCTCTGTCACCCTAGCAACCTCAGTCTCTGTCACCCTAGCCACCTCAGTCTCTGTCACCCTAGCAACCTCAGTCTCTGTCACCCTAGCAACCTCAGTCTCTGTCACCCGACATCGGGAACTCCAATGATTGTGGTTCATGCTCACCCACCACAACATGTTGCTCCTTGTCTATTCTCTTCTACTAGACATTTAGCATCTCCTTCATAGTGGTCTTTCCCCCACACATCCCCACATCTCAGCTTCTCCCGTCTGCAGACACTGTGGGAGTGAATGATACA
>NW_019955188.1:0-1484 GCF_002910315.2 Salvelinus sp. IW2-2015
TTCTGACAGTGCAGTAATATCTAACAAGTAACCTAACAATTCCACAACAACTACCTAATACGCACAAATCTAAAGGGATGGAATAAGAATATGTACATATAAATATATGGATGAGCGATGACCGAACGGCCAAGGCAAGATGCAATAGATGGTATAAAATACAGTATACACATATGAGATGAGTAATGCAAGATATGTAAACATTATTAAAGTGGCATCATTTAAAGTGACTAGTGATCCATTTATTAAAGTGGCCAATGAATCGAGTCTTATATGTAGGCAGCAGCCTCTCTGTGTTAGTGATGGCTGTTTAACATTTACATTTGACATTTTAGTCATTTAGCAGACGCTCTTATCCAGAGCGACTTACAGTAGAGTGCATACATTTTATTACATTTTTACATACTGAGACAAGGATATCCATACCGGCCAAACCCTCCCTACCAGCCAAACCCTCCCTAACCCGGACGACGCTATGCCAATTGTGCGTCGCCCCACGGATCTCCCGGTTGCGGCCGGCTGCGACAGAGCCTGGGCGCGAACCCAGCCCAGCCTGGGCGCAAACCCAGAGACTCTGGTGGCGCAGCTAGCACTGCGATGCAGTGCCCTAGACCACTGCGCCACCCGGGAGACCAACAATCTGATGGCCTTGAGATAGAAGTTATTTTTCAGTCTCTCGTTCCCAGCTTTGAAGCACCTGTACTGACCTTGCCTTCTGGATGATAGCGGGGTGAACAGGCAGTGGCTCGGGTGGTTGCTGTCCTTGATTATCTTTTTGGCCTTCCTGTAACATTGGGTGCTGCAGGTGTCTTGGAGGGCAGGTAGTTTGCCCCCAGTGATGCGTTGTGCAGACCGCACCACCTTCTGGAGAGCCTTGCGGTTGAGGGCGTTTTCCGTACCAGGCGGTGATACAGCCCAAAAGGATGCTCTCAATTGTGCATCTGTAAAAGTTTGTGAGGGTTTTAGGTGACAAGCCACATTTCTTCAGCCTCCTGAGGCTACCTCTGCTGTTTCCTGAAGTCCACGATCATCTCCTTTGTATTGTTGACGTTGAGTGAGAGGTTGTTTTCCTGACACAACACTCCGAGTGTTCCCTCACCTCCTCCCTGTAGGCTGTCTCGTCATTGTTGGTAATTAAACCCACTACTGTTGTGTCGTCTGCAAACTTGATGATTGAGTTGGAGGCGTGCATGGCCACGCAGTCATGGGTGAACAGGGAGTACAGGAGGGGGCTGAGCACGCACCCTTATGGGGCCCCAGTGTTGAGGATCAGCGAAGTGGGGATGTTGTTTCTTACCTTCACCACCTGGGGGTGGCCCGTTGGAAAGACCAGGACCCAATTTCAAAGGGCGGGGTTGAGACCCAGGGCCTCAAGCTTAATGATGAGCTTGGTGTTGAATGCTGAGCTGTAGTCAATGAACAGCATTCTTACATAGGTATTCCTCTTGTCCAGATGGGATAGGGCAGTGTGCAGTGTGATGGCG
>NW_019955189.1:0-1484 GCF_002910315.2 Salvelinus sp. IW2-2015
TGTACTGAGCAAATGTCATATTGGCTTTTTACCAAATTACCATATGACAGACCACGTATTCACCCTGCACACCCTAATTGACAAACAAACCAAGGCAAAATCTTCTCATTCTTTGTTGATTTAAAAAAAAAAAGTCTTGACTCAATTTGGCATGAGGGTCTGCTATACAAATTGATCAAAAGTGGTATTGGGGAAAAACATACAACATTATAAAATCCATGTACACAAATAACAAGTGTGCGGTTAAAATTGGCAAAAAACAAACACGTTTCTTTCCACAGGGCCTGGGGGGTGAGACAGGGATGCAGCTTAAGCCCCACCCTCTTCTACATGTGTAACGGATGTGAAATGGCTAGCTAGTTAGCGGGTACGCGCTAATAGCGTTTCAATCAGTTACGTCACTTGCTCTGAAACCTTGAAGTAGTGGTTCCCCCCCATCACTGTTGTTGATGTGTGCAGAGGGTCCCTGGTTCGCGCCCGGGTATGGGCGAGGGGATGGACGTAAAGTTATACTGTTACACATGTATATCAATGAATTGGCGATGGCACTAGAACAGTCTGCAGCACCCAGACCCTATTAGAAGTTCTGGTGCTTCTGTCACCAACCAAGGAGGGTCTACAGCAGCACCTAGATCTGTCCCAACCAAGGAGGGCCTACAGCAGCAGCTAGATCTGTCCCAACCAAGGAGGGCCTACAGCAGCACCTAGATATTCTGCACAGATTCTGCCAGACCTGGGCCCTGACAGTAAATCTCAGTAAGACAAAAAATAATGGTGTTTCAAAAAAAGGTCCAATTGCCAGGACCACAAATACAAATTCCATCTAGACACCGTTGCCCTAGACCACACAAAAAAACTTGACATACCTCGGCCTAAACATCAACACCACTGGTAACTTCCACAAAGCTGTGAACGATCTGAGAGACAATGCAAGAAGGATCTTCTATGCCATAAAAAGGAACAAAACATTTGACATACCAATTAGGATCTGGCTAAAAATATTTGAATTGGTTATAGAACCCATTGCCCTTTATGGTTGTGAGGTCTGGGGTCCGCTCACCAACCAAGAATTCACCAAATGGGACAAACACCATATTGAGACTCTGCATGCAGAACTCTGCAAAAAAATATCCTCTGTGAACAAAAGTAAAACACCCAAAAATGCTTGCAGAGCAGAATTAGGCTGATACACGCTAATTTATCAAAATCCAGAAAAGAGCCGTGTTAAATTTTACAACCACCTAAAAGGAAGTGATTCCCAAACCTTCCATAACAAAGCCATCACCTACAGGGAGATGAACCTGGAGAAGAGTCCCCTAAGCAAGCTGGTCCTGGGGCTCTGTTCACAAACACAAACAGAGCCCCAGGACAGCAACACAATCATGAGAAAACAAAAAGATAATTACTTGACACATTGGAAAGAATTAACAAAATAACAGTGCAAACTAGAATGCTATTTGGCCCTAAACAGAGAGTACACAGTG
>NW_019955190.1:0-1484 GCF_002910315.2 Salvelinus sp. IW2-2015
TGTGTGTGTGGGTGTGTGTATACGTGGCTGTGTGTGTATGGGTGGGTGGGAGGGAGGGAGGGACACCTATGAGCCTGTGGTGGAGGGCTGTGTTAGTGGCACTGCTGTATTACTGTATACTCTACTGTACCGTGTTGATTCTTAGCACTTTCATATTTCTCTGCATCATCAGTGTCTCACAGGGTGGAGTAGTACACTGTCAGGAAAGTGTGTGTCTTGTCATTTATATGTAGGCCTACTTTATGTGTTACCGGCCTCAGACAGTCAGCCTGCAGATCTTGCTAAAACTTCAGAAAGCGGTTAGAATAAATGTTTATCACAAGTCCCGTGTGAAGTTCAGCTAGTGGAGAAACAGGCTAGTGGAGAAACAGACTAGTGGAGAAACAGGCTAGTGGAGCACCTTTTTGCTCTTCTCATTATTTCTCTTTCAGTGTCTCTCCCTTCGCTTCTTTCTACCCCCTCTCTATCTCCCTCTCTCCCTCTCTCTGGAATACAGAGTCTGTATGTCCAGTCCTACCTTCCTTAGACATAAAGTGTGGAGAGCTTAGTTTGGTCATGGCAGCCATTGGACCGTCTGGCTCTGTGTGTGTTCACAGCTGTGCTGGGTGGGATCTTGGGCTGTTCTGGGGATGAGTCTGATCATTGTCGGCGTGGTCAGAATTCCAGTGGATCTTGTTCATAAGGCCAGAAGTGATAAAATAACAGGTGGTCTTACTGGACAGTGGACACTCCCTGCTTTATTTTTCACATACAGTAAACTCCGATTGGATTTAAGTCCCCACTTGCACCTGCTAGTGGATGTATTCAAAAGCTTGCTGCAGTGTTCACAGCAGAGGAGACAAAATAGTTGTGTTACGTTGTAACATGTGTCCATGCCTCGATAAGAGTCAATCAACTGAGGTTTGAAAATATGTCATAATGGGCCGCCTGGACTTTAATGGCTCTCTGGCTCTGAACGCTGAATTGAGCTTTATGGTCATTACTCCTGCTGCCTCCAAATGCACCTGCTACTGGATGTGCTGTGTTGTGAGCTGTGGCTACAACAGAGCAGGGCTCAGGCAGGGGTGGCCAGATGGATGGGTTTGTGACAAGAGCACAGAACCTTCTGAAGATTCTGGAGGAAACAGGTACAAAAGTGTCTATATCCATAGTAAAACGAGTCCTATATCGACATAACCTGAAAGGTCTCTCAGCAAGGAAGAAGCCACTACTCTAAAACCGCCATAAAAAAAGCCAGACTATGGTTTGCAACTGCACATGGGGACAAAGATCGTACTTTTTGGAGAAATGTCCTCTGGTCTGATGAAACAAAAATAGAACTGTTTGGCCATAATGACCATCATTATGTTTGGAGGAAAAAGGGGGAGGCTTGCAAGCCGTAGAACACCATCCCAACCATGATGCACAGGGGTGGCAGCATCATGTTATGGGGGTACTTTGCTGCAGGAGGGACTTGTGCACTTCACAAAATAGATGGCATCATG
>NW_019955191.1:0-1484 GCF_002910315.2 Salvelinus sp. IW2-2015
CTGTTTACATTATGTGGAACACTGAGCTGATGAGTAATCACCACCCTTTTGAAGGTCTTATTAGAATTGTTACATGCTGACCAGACCGGACACGTTGCGTGCTCGAGCTTCGCAAAATACATTTGGAAATCCATGTTATTCAATTATTGCGCCAACGAGCGTCTGTGACGCTATGCTGAGGTACTGAAATTCCCACAGAAGAACGTTGTTTCTTAACATTCTTGGAACAATTTGAGAACATTCTTTTAAAAAGAACCACGAGGAAACCTGGAGGAAACATTATGCTGAAGTATTGAAATTCCYACAGACCGTTGTTTCCCCAATGTCAGACAAGTTGGAGAATGTTCCTAGAACATTATCAAAATTGAAATGAAATGCAAACATATTTGACCTTTTAGGAAACTTTCTTTTAAAGTGATGAAATACCACCCCAAAAAATGTTTTTTAAGTTCCTTAAATGTGCTCAAAATGTTCCAAAGTGCAAATAATTATCCTGCACCATTCCCAGAAAGTTGTGGGAAGGTTGTGTCATGGAAATTCTTACACAGGGACTCTTGAAGTCAATCTTAAATGAATCATGTTTATTGTCAGCGCGCTGGAGAGGTTCCAACCAACTCAATGCACCATAGTACACATGTCAATCAGGAGCTCCGCCATGGGCAGTCCCAGCAGTTGTCTTATATACGGCTATACACCGACAAGTTATATTTGCATGATTTAGCATAATTAATGAATCATTACCATTTTCTTTCATGCATGTGACCAACCAATACTGGTTCATAACATGTGACAGACCAATACCTCACGAGGCTTCTCTCTAAGCTGAGACCTTATAACTGAGATATCTTTCGTTCTTGTTCTCAAAACAAGGTCTGGGGTACTGCCAAATTGCAGCTACTGATAGTGAGGATTCATTCAGACAGCCACCTGCATGAACACAGAAATTGGTTTATAGAACAGCACATAAATAGAACACAGAAATGAGTTGTAAGAAAAGCACAAATATTAAAATTCCATTCCATTCCATCCTCTTATCACTTGTGTGATAATAATCATTACATTTTTATGTAAGCGTTTAGATTTTAGCTTAAAGTAAGGGAAATCAACATAGAAAATAATTTTAAACTCTTCATTCTGGGTTGTACAATCCACTTAGTATGGTACTGATACTATTTAGCTATTTAGCAACAAAGTTTGTCTTTCAATCACCCACGTGGGTATAACCAATGAGTAAATGGCACGTGGGTACCTGCTTCTATAAACCAATGAGGAGATGACTTTCAGCGCGATCTGCGTCAGAAATAGGAACGACTTCTATTTTAGCCCTTGGGGAAGGTCCAGCCTTCCATTAAGATTAGAAACTTGGTCTGGTTTAGTCTTAACCATATAGATGTGTGGTAACACATCATTCCAAGATCAAAATACCTATCCGAGGCCCTCAAAATAAAGATAATTGATGATCAGGAGTCTGGGAGGGGGTTACA
>NW_019955192.1:0-1483 GCF_002910315.2 Salvelinus sp. IW2-2015
AGACAAGACAAAAACACAAACATACCCCATGTCACACCCTGACCTAACTAAAATAATAAAGAAAACAAAGAATACTAAGGCCAGGGCGTGACAAATAGCCCAGTGAGGTATACATTCCAAACCAATTAATCTGGTCCAGTTGCCATGGACCTTTTTATTCCACAGTCAGTATAAGTCTGTACATGACACCTTTATTTCAAGAACAATATATCAAAGTGGTATTTTTTTCCCTGGCGGTTGGGCACAAAATGTGTTGGGGTTGTTTTGCCTCCGTTTTTTTTGGTCTTTATACTATACGCCTCAGCTTGTTTATTTTCTGATTACTTACTATTCCATGAATTGGAATGTAGTTTCTGGTACATTGTGTAGTCAAGGACAAGTCTGCTGCAGGAAACAGTGTTTTTCTCAAATGTAAACAGGGAAAAGTCAAAGGTGGGGAAGCAAATAATCTTCATCTTTATCTCTACTCCTCTCCATCCTATTTCCTCCATGACCACAAGCCTTGTAGAGAGGAATGGTGTAAAAATCTGAGCCGTATGCATGCAGTGAGAAGAGGTCTTGCCAGGCCAGCTCAGATTAGACCACTGTGATCGTCACTATGTGAAACCCTAAACCCCATTATGTGGCTAATAGGATAAAGCTTCGCTACTGCTGGGTGGACAATGAGCAACAAAGGGTTCTCAATACAGCCATGCTTACTGCACACTGTTTAACCACAGAGGCCTGGGAATAACTCTATTAGTCTCTGTATGCATACTATGGAGGATAAGATGCTCGTATCAGTTGAAATGCACATTTGCCATTTTCTCTTGGGTGAAATATCATAGGCTATTATAAGCTGATGTACCTGCAGGGTAAGATTACTGATTCACATCGTCTGATGCATTACAGGTTGAAGGTTCATGTCAGTTTGTTGAGTGTTGAGCATCCCTGTAATTTGATTGTTGAATCCAAAGTAACTTCATTCTAAAGCGCTGAATTCCTTTAATTTGTGATACCATAAACAGAAGTGTATGTGCTACAAAATATGAATTTGACTAATTTTAGTAATATATGAGGTTAGATGTTTTGTTCTTAAACTAACTGCATCATACAGAGGTTTATTGTCAATGAGGGATATTTGAGTGATGTTGCACAGTAACGCCTGATCGGCTTCACTACAAGTCTACAAAACATTATGTACACATTGACACCATATGATACTTGCAGTATGTAGATTTAAACATACTTGGCTCAGCAGATGAAGGTACATTTTCAGTAGGAACTGATTTAATGGTGGTGAGAAGAACCAGGGTGATTATGAGAAATCACAAAAGCTGCGTTTAGACAGGCAGCGCAATTCTGATATTTATTTTCCACTAATTGGTCTTTTGACCAATCAGATCAGCTCTGAAAAAGAGCTGATGTGAAAGATCTGATGTGATTGGTCAAAAGACCATTTAGTTGGGAAAAAATATCAGAATTGGGCTGCCTAATGAGTTAG
>NW_019955193.1:0-1483 GCF_002910315.2 Salvelinus sp. IW2-2015
ACCATTATTTTTGTCTTACTGAGATTTACTGTCAGGGCCCAGGTCTGACAGAATCTGTGCAGAAGATCTAGGTTCTGCTGTAGGCCCTCCTTGGTTGGGGACAGCAGCACCAGATCATCAGCAAACAGTAGACATTTGAAAGTAGACAGATTCTAGTTGGGTGAGGCCGGGTGCTGCAGACTGTTCTATTGCCCTGACCAATTCGTCGATACGCCCCTGTGGAAAGAAATGTCTGTGTTTTTTGCCAATTTTAACCGTGCACTTGTTTGTGTACATGGATTTTATAATGTCATATGTTTTTCCCCCAACAACCCCTTTCCATCAATTTGTATAGCAGGCCCTCATGCCAAATTGAGTCGAAAGCTTTTTTGAAATCAACAAAGCATGAGAAGACTTTGTTTATCAATTAGGGTGTGCACGGTGAATACGTGGTATGTTGTACGGTACTTTGGTAAAAAGCCAATTTGACACTGTTTTCACTGAGAAAATGTACGAGTCTAATGTTAATAATGGTAATGTGGAGTATTTACCCAAGGTTGCCGTTGACGCATATCCCACGGTAGATATTGGGGACAAATGTGTCTCCACTTTTGTGGATTGGGGTGATCAGTCCCCGGTTCCAAATATTGGGGAAGATGCCAGAGCTGAGGATGATGTTAAAGAGTTTAAGTATAGCAAATTTGAATTTGTTGTCTGTATATTTTATCATTTAATTTAGGATAACATCAACACCACAGGCCACAGATAACTTTTCGTGTTTGTTTTGAGTTTTCCAATTTTCCGAGAGGTGGTTAGATTCTATGGATTCTTCAATTACATTGAGCTGATTTCTGACGTGCTGTTCCTTCTTTTTCCGTAGTGTATTTCTGTATTGTTTTAGTGAATCACCATAGTGAAGGCTTAGACTCAGGTTTTCTGGGTCTCTGTTTTTGGTTGGACAGGTTTCTCAATTTCTTTCTAAGGTTTTTACATTCTTCATCAAACCATTTGTCAGCGTTGTTCATTTTCTCAGGTTGTCTGCTTGACATTTTTAGATTTGATAGGGAAGCTGAGAGGTCAAATATACTGTTTAGATTTTCTACTGCCAAGTTTACACCTTCAATATTATATTTAAAAAATGTGTCCAGGAAGTTGCCTAGAAGGGATAGAATTTGTTGTTGCCTAATAGTTTTTTGGTAGGTTTCTACAATACTTTCCTTCCATCTATAGCCTTTCTTAATATTATTCAGTTCCATTGACTTTGATGCCTCATGATTGAGCAAAGATATGTTCAAGTAGAGTGTGATTTTGCTGAGATCTGATAGGGGTGTCAGTGGGAGTTGTGACCCATTTTTGTTGGTTATGTTGTCTTAGTTGTTTCTAGGGGGGGGATATTGGGGAGGGAATGTGGTTGCCTCCAGGTAGATGTTTGTGTCCCCCTCCCTCTCTCTCTCTCTCTCTCTCTCTCTCTCTCTCTCTCTCTCTCTCTCTCTCTCTCTCTCTC
>NW_019955194.1:0-1482 GCF_002910315.2 Salvelinus sp. IW2-2015
TTTATTAGTGCATAGATCTATGATGGACCTTTATAGTGCATAGATTCAGATTGACCCTTATAGTGCATAGATGGTATGACTTGGACTTTCATTGCATTGGGTGTGGTTGTGCGATTAATCAGAGGTAATTTGTTTTTAGAAGATGAATAAATGTGAATATCAATAACGTAATTACACAATGATTAGATCTTTTATAATGTTTTCCCTTTCTATAATACACATGATTTCCAATGTTCTATTTGTGACACACTTTTGTATGGGTTGATGGTCACTAGACCTGAGCTACTGAAGGTACAAGGACCGAGAACACACTGATTATTATTGTATTGATGACAACACTGTGTGATTCTGTAGCAGCCGGCAAAGTCACTGTCTTTGTATTGACTCCAAGCCTCTCTGGTTGATGTTTTAYAGAACATTTGGTACTGTCTGATTAGAATATGAAGGTTCTGTCTCCAAGAGCCCCGTTGGACATTTTCTATGCTTCTGTTCTGGAGGTGTCTCCCTGAATGATTGTATTAAACAGAATTGATCTGATTGATATTATCAACGACTGCTCTCCTTGTTGTTTATCTGGAAATTCCAGGTACAGTGGGTGCCTGGAACATCAAACATTCTCAGTCTGTGTTAGTCTCCAACCCTGCATTACCAAGTGTCCCAGATATGGCTAGAGAGATTGGACCTGTCATTGTGAGCTACAATACAGTATGTTAAATTTAGTGAGCTCATATGTTACATAATTACTCCTCAAAGACTGAAGCAAATGACCAGTAGAGAGTTCTACTTAATGGACAAATGCCAGACTGTGTATCGGTAGATGTTTTTGGTCTTGCTTGCTGTTGACAAGGAGACCTGTTTGTTAACCAAATATGTGTTTTGTTTATGTACAGTGCTACCTCCCTGACTGTCACACAAAATCTTGTTTTGTTAAGGTGACATGAGTCATGAGGCCCAGTAATTAGTTTATTGCTTAAAAGTGTACTTCTACAGAAGCAGTTTATCCACTCTGCTTCTGTACAGATCAGACCTTTTTTTATTTATGCAAATACAACGACGTAAAACTGTAATCCTACAGATAAAACACACATTAATATGTGTTTTATCTTTAGGATTACAGTTTTACGTCGTTGTATTTACATAAATAAAAAAAGGTCTGATTGTAAACAAGGTGCTTGTAGATGGCTGTGAGTAAATGTTTTCACATTAATACTTCAAAGTATTCTATAGTTGTTCACACATCCTAGCTGCTAGATGGCTTTCAGCATAAACTTCAGATGGTCTTTGGTGTTGTTATGGGTCTAGTGGAGACTAGAGTCTAGACTCTCTGTTTGTAGATGGTCTTGCCCAGTCTGTTGAGCTCTATGACGTACTGCTGTCTCTCATGCTCCAGGAGGGCCTGCAGTGCTGCTCTACGGACCTGCACACACACAGAAAGCAGACATCATGGAGAGCATGTACTGTAGATACAGGGGAAGCCGTAGT
>NW_019955195.1:0-1482 GCF_002910315.2 Salvelinus sp. IW2-2015
CATGGCTCACATCAACACCATTATCCCAGAAACCCTAGACCCACTCAAATTTGCATACCGCACCAACAGATCCACAGACGATGCAATCTCTATTGCACTCCACACTGCCCTTTCACACATGGACAAAAGAAGCACCTATGTGAGAATGCTATTCATTGACTACAGCTCAGCGTTCAACACCATAGTGCCCACAAAGCTCATCACTAAGCTAAGGACACTGGGACTAAACACCTCCCTCTGCAACTGGATCCTGGACCTCCTGATGTGCCGCCCCYAGGTGGTAAGGGTAGGTAACAACACATCCGCTACGCTAATCCTCAACACGGGGGCCCCTCAGGGGTGTGTGCTCAGCCCCCTCCTGTACTCCCTGTTCACTCATGACTGCACGGCCAGGCACGACTCCAACACCATCATTAAGTTTGCTGATGACACAACAGTGGAATACCTGATCACCGACAACGATGATGCAGCCTATAGGGAAGAGGTCAGAGAACTGATCATGTGGTGGAAGGACAACAACCTCTCCCTCAACGTGATCAAGACAAAGGAGATGATTGTGGACTACAGGGAAAGGAGGACCGAGCACGCCCCCATTCTCATCGACGGGGCTGTAGTGGAGCAGGTTGAGMGCTTCAAGTTCCTTGGTGTCCACATCACCAACAAACTAACATCGTTCTAGCACACCAAGACAGTTGTGAAGAGGGCACGACAAAACCTATTCCCCCTCAGGAGACTGAAAAAATTTGGCATGGGTCCTCAGATYCTCAAAAGGTTTTACAGMWKCACCATCGAGAGCATCCTGACRGGTTRCATCACTGCCTGGTATGGCAACTGCTCGGCCTGCGACCGCAAGGCACTACAGAGGGTAGTGCATACGGCCCAGTACATCACCGGGGCCAAGCTTCCTGCCATCCATGACCTCTATACCATGCGGTGTCAGAGGAAGGCCCTGAAAATTGTTTAAGACTCCAGCCACCCTAGTCATAGAGTGTTCTTTCTGCTACCGCACAGCAAGTGGTGCCGGAGCGCCAAGTCTAGTTCCAAGAGGCTCCTAAATAGCTTCTACACCCAAGCCTTAAGACTGCTGAACAGCTAATCAAATGACTATTTGCATTGCGCCCCCCCCTTCTACACTGCTGCTACTCTCTGTTATTATCTATGCATAGTCACTTTAATAACTCTACCTACATGTACATATTACGCCAATTACCTCGACACGGGTGCCCCCGCACATTGACTCTGTACCGGTACCCCTGTATATAACCCCGCTATTGTTATTTACTGCTGCTCTATAATTATTTGTTATTCTTATCTCTTACTTTTGGGGGGGGGGGTATTTTCTTAAAACTGCATTGTTGGTTAAGGGCTTGTAAGTAAGCATTTCACTGTAAGGTCTACACCTGTTGTAATCAGGGTTGTTCTTCTTAATCTGAATTCGGAAACATTTACCCAGTTACTATGAAAATGTCCTACTTCTACTGA
>NW_019955196.1:0-1482 GCF_002910315.2 Salvelinus sp. IW2-2015
TCCTTTAGGTGCCTTTTGGCAAACTCCAAGCGGGCTGTCATGTGCCTTTTACTGAGGAGTGGCTTCTGTCTGGCCACTCTACCATAAAGGCCTGATTGGTGGAGTGCTGCAGAGATGGTTGTCCTTCTAGAAGGTTCTCCCATCTCCAAAGAGGACCTCTGGAGCTCTATCAGAGTGACCATCGGGTTCTTGGTCACCCCCCTGACCAAAGGCCCTTCTCCCCCGATTGCTCAGTTTGGCCAGGCTGACAGCTCTAGGAAGAGTCTTGGTGGTTCCAAACTTCTTCAATTCAAGAATGATGGAGGTCACTGTGTTCTTGGGGACCTTCAATGCTGCATARATTTTTTGGTACCCTTCCCCAGATCTGTGCCTCGACACAATCCTGTCACTGAGCTCTACGGACAATTCCTTCGACCTCATGGCTTGGTTTTTGCTCTGACATGCACTGTCAACTGTGGGACTTTATATAGACAGGTGTGTGCCTTTCCAAATCATGTCCAATCAGTTGAATTTACCACAGGTGGACTCCAATCAAGTTGTAGAAACATCTCAAGGATGATCAATGGAAACAGGAGGTACCTGAGCTCATTTTCGAGTCTCATAGCAAAAGGTCTGAATAGCTATTATGTAAGTAAGGTATTTTTGGTTTTTATTTTGAATACATTTTCACAAATGTCTAAAAAACTGTTTTTGCTTTGTCATTATGTGGTATTATGTGTAGATTTTTTTATTTATAATTTTAGAATAAGGCTGTAACGTAACAAAATGTGGGAAAAATAAAGGGGTCTGAATACTTTTCAAATGCACTGTATGTGTGACCTCTTTTCCATCTCCATGAGTCAACATATTCTTGTCAGAAACATTAGTTGACTGTAGTTCTCAAAAAATCTATGATTTCTCGACTGTAACACTTTCGCTGAAAGACTACCGTACATTTGTTAGCAATTACTAAGCAATGAGCTGCTTTGCTCTGTTTTATGACGTCCATATCATGTCTGAGGTTCTTTTTACTGCTCAGTTGTCTGTGGTACATTCATGTGGTAACTGACACTATGTTGAACATGCTTCATATAATAATTGAGGTTATCAGATACATGCTAATGCCATAACTGGTCTATGTTCGAGCTGATCAGGGAGGAGAGAGATGGAACAGTTTGGCATTATGGCAGCCAGTGTCACGTAAAGAATGTCAATGTGATCTGTGGTTGGATAAGAGCCTCTCTCTCACTGTGTGTGTGTGTGCCTATGCCTGTTGGAAAGAGACGGTGAACTGATTTGAGCATGTGTATGTGTAAATTGAGTGAGACAGCAAGAGTGAAAAGACATGTATGTCTGTGTTATGTGTGTGTGTCCAGCATTTCATCAGCTGCAGGCTGCCACATACACAGATGTACACAGATAGCCTGGGAGTATATTCCACGCAGGGAACATTCTGGAAGACTGAGACACAGTGAGCAGATAGTTTAAGTTCCGAGTGGAAAT
>NW_019955197.1:0-1481 GCF_002910315.2 Salvelinus sp. IW2-2015
CTCTCTGGTATGCAATCTGGTTTCCGCTCAGGTTATGGATGGGTCACTGCATCCTTAATGGTACAAAGTGATGTCACCATTACCCTTGATTCTAAGCAATGTTGTGCTGCTATTTTTAATGACTTGGCCAAAGCTTTTGATACGGTAGACCATTCAATTATTGTGGGCCGGCTAAGGAGTATTGGTGTCTCTGAGGGGTCTTTGGCCTGGTTTGCTAACTACCTCTCTCAAAGAGTTCAGTGTATGAAGTCAGAACATCTGCTGTCTCAGCCACTGCCTGTCACCAAGGGTGTACACCAAGGCTTGATCCTAGGCCCCATGCTCTTCTCAATTTACATTAACAACATAGCTCAGGCAGTAGGAAGCTCTCTCATCCATTTATATGCAGATGATACAGTCTTATACTCAGTTGGTCACTCCCCGAATTTTGTGTTAAACACTCTAAAACAAAGCTTTCTTATTTCTTAACCTCACCTGATCTTTGCCTGTCTAAACAAATATTGCAGACATGTWAAGTTCATTGGTGGCTCTGAGGTTTAATCATTGTTTGAAATTCACTCTCCACTATTCTCTGACATTACAGAGACAGGGAAAGTTTCTCTCAAATCATGAGAACCACTACTTTGCAAAAGATGGACAACATTCAAGAAATTGTGTGATTTATTGTGAAAATATTTGCCCCTAGACGTATTTAGATGTCCACACCCAGTTGTGTGACATATGCAAACAAGAAGACTTTGTTTATTATTTTTTATTGATTTCAGAAAACTTCTATTATTTTTATTTCACTTAGATCCGTTTGTAAAAATTCCAATATGAATCCCTTTTTCGATTGAAATTTAAGGCAGTAAAATGTGAAAAGTTTGAACTGTAAGAGCCCCAGTGGCCTCGGATTCAGCCCACACTGGAGAGGGTGCGTCCAGGGGACTGGTTGTTGATCCTTGTGGCTCCCGATTGGCCCAAACAACCTTGGTTCGTGGAGATCATTCGCCTTTCATGCGGGGACCCGTGGCAACTCCCGTTGCCCAGGGACCTGTTGTCCAAGGTGCGTGGCTATATACTATCACAGCTTATTGTGAAATAGACACTAATTACTTATTCGAAATTACACCATTTTCATCACAACGCATTTTGTGTTTATTACACAATTTTCTTTAAACATAAAGAATTTTTGTACATTACACATTCATAATACCCATAAAACCTAGTGGTCAAGCAGGGAAATGGTTCTAATCATTTTTCCACCAACAATTTTTCCCATAGGGGATTTTAGAAACACTTAAAATAAGGGCTGTGTTTTGTGTAGGCTTACCTATACATGTTTATCTACACACATATCAAAAGTGTTGGAAAAACTCAATAATCAACTGACTGGTCATTAGTATCCTCTCTGGTATGCAATCTGGTTTCCGCTCAGGTTATGGATGGGTCACTGCATCCTTAATGGTACAAAGTGATGTCACCATTACCCTTGATTCTAA
>NW_019955198.1:0-1481 GCF_002910315.2 Salvelinus sp. IW2-2015
GAGAACAATGCACCCCTTTTAGGACATTGAGCTGACAAAAGATGAGGAATATCTGTGTGGGGTGGGAGTTTAGAGCCACAAGGCTGCAGTTGTTCATGCCCATAAGTAGCTTACTGCTTGATTCATGCCCATAGCTCACTGATTTGGCCTTAAGAGGTCATGGATGAGCATTAGATACCTCAGATATCTGAGAAAATAAAGTTTACCAACTGCATTACGCCTAGAAAATCAACACACAGCCATTTGGTAGGCAGATGCAACAATTAAAGGTAGGTCTAACATGTTTTATTCGAGCATGAAGAATCCTGACCTTGAAAGTGGGCGATACACAATTATCATCAGAATGTGTCTGAAGCACAATTTGGCTTCATCACGCGAGAAGCATCACCTCGCGTTCTTCCCACTGATGCAGCCATAAAGTATTTTATCACACACCTCCAGGAGGAACAGATTAATCCATTTAACTGTTTTTCAGCTAAGTCAGTGTTACTAAATTGAGAGGTGGGGCAGCTCCTATTGTGGGGGTCTCCTACATTACAAAGTCACTCTTCTTTTTAAAAGAGGGAGAAACATGTTTATGCCACCAAGATCAATCACTTGGCAAAACATTGGTTTGAAGTGCTTGTTTGCTTTGTGGATGACGAATTCCTGAGCAACGCTGTTTCGGCTTGGCTCCCATCTGATGCAACCGGGGTGCAACAGCAATTGTTTTCTCGGTTCTGAACTTTGTTTCTCCGAACGGTGGAAAAGCTGCCGCGTTGTCAGTGGAAGCGGGATGGGTTTTCTCGAGGTGGCCATCGGGAGGGGGCGATGTACGGCATTTATCTGAGGTCTATGAAGGTTAAGCGATGCCAGGGGTCTCTGGCTCTTTGCAAAAAGGGAGGCATGAAATTGACGTTATTTTAGAAGTATGGCAACGTGAGATTACTGCAGCCCCTCAGGGCCCCGAGGATTCACACATGAGGGAGTGGCTCTGACATCTGCCATGGAAGTACAGATGGTAGTCTTGGCTATGTAATTTCATTTAAAATGTTTGTGTTAAGCCTACATTCTGTAGTATTGATGGATACATTTCTGCTTATTAGTTAAAGATAAGACCGTCGTTGCTCAGTCAGATCGCATATGAATCCAAGGCCTGGAAATCCTTCAGATGTTTTATATACAGTTGAAGTCGGAAGTTTACATACACCTTAGCCAAATATATTTAACTCAGCTTTTCACAATTCCTGACATTTAATCAGAGTAAAAATTCCCTGTCTTAGGTCAGTTAGGATCACCACTTTATTTTAAGAATGTGAAATGTCAGAATAATAGTAGAGATAATGATTTATTTCAGCTTTTATTTATTTCATCACATTCCCAGTGGGTCAGAAGTTTACGTACACTCAATTAGTATTTGGTAGCATTGCCTTTAAATAGTTTAACTTGGGTCAAATGTTACGGGTAGTCTTACACAAGATTCCCACAATAAGTTGGGTGAA
>NW_019955199.1:0-1480 GCF_002910315.2 Salvelinus sp. IW2-2015
TCTCTCTCTCTCTCTCTCTCTCTCTCTCTCTCTCTCAGGTCGGTCTCCTTCAGCCTCCCTGAGCATCAGTCCCGACAGATCTCAGTTCCTTGAATATATGTCTTTCTCTCTGAGCTGTGAGGTTCAGGTGAGTTCTACTGGATGGAGACTGAAGAGGTACACAGCGACTGTGAAACCGTCAGAGTCTGGTGTCGACTGGGGGTTCAATCAATCCAACTACGTCATCAAGACAGCCAAAACATCAGACAGTGGAGTGTACTGGTGTGAGTCTGGGTCTGGAGAACACAGCAATGCTGTCAACATCACAGTACATGGTACGTCCAGATAGATACACAATAAACTAGAACCTACATATTCAACTGGCGGACTGCGGAACGGACCCGGACCCAGACCCAGAATGGGGTCAATACAGACAGGTATTGCGCAGGTCCCAAAAAAAGGACACCATTTTTTACATGGTCGGGCTTCGGCCCCTGGTATCATATAAACACACATAAGACATGGAARAGTGCATAGAATTGCAGRAAATTYGCTTTWAAACAGAAACAGRAARTCTCTGCCCCATGCWAAATGTGTAGAAACTGCACATTTTCTCTCTGCCAACAAGAGGGGTATGAACAGTTTGAGGTCGCATGGGTTGCGAGGTGGGGGTTTGTTACAATGCCAATATCCATCCGGACCTTTGCTGGACATTATCCATCTGGACATCATCCATTATCCATTATCCATCTGGACATTATCCWTCTGGATCTTTGCCACCTAGGAGATGCGTGTGAAGGGACCTTCTCAAATAGTACCTGAGTACCCCTGGACTAGAACCTTCAAACTCAACACTGGACCTCGAAGCCAGTTCCACTGTATTTTTTAATTTCCCCCCCTCTGATCAGGGACTGATTTAGACCTGGGACACCAGGYGTGTGCAATTAATTATCGGGTAGAACAGAAAACCAGCAGGCCCTGCACCTCGTAGGGTAAGAGTTGAATAGCCCTGGACTAGAAGCTATCACTATACCATTGTCTGTAAATGATGTTACGTTATTTTATTTTGATTATCTGATGATGTTATAATTGTCCTGCGTACAGGTGGTGCTGTGATCTTGGAGAGCCCCGCCCTTCCTGTGACTGAGGATGATTCTGTGACTCTGCGCTGCAAATATCAGGCAACTCTCGTTGAACTCACAGCTGATTTCTACAAAGATGGATCCCTCATCAGGACTGAGACGACAGGACAGATGACCATCCCTGCAGTATCCAAGTCAGATGAAGGGCTCTACAAGTGTAACAACTCTGAAGGAGAATCACCAGCGAGCTGGATGACTGTGACAGGTGAGTAAAATAAAATCACAGAATTATAATGTATATTTTTTTTAATCGTATATTTCTTATTTTGGTTTAGTTAATATAAATGTGAAGCCATTCTGTACGTGTCACGTTCGTCGTAAGAGTGAGACCAAGGCGCAGCATGAATAGAGTTCCACAT
>NW_019955200.1:0-1480 GCF_002910315.2 Salvelinus sp. IW2-2015
GTGACAGACCCAAAACAAAGAAAAGGCTTGACTATGTACAAACAGACCTGGCTCTCAAAGACAGGCTATGTGGCCTCTGCCCACAAAATGAGGTGGAGACTGATCCACACTTCCTAACCTCCTGTCAAATGTATGACCACATAAGAGACCCCCCCCCCCTCATTTGTTTACACATTTGTTTTTGTTGTTTTGTTGTGTTTTGTTCATGTAAACGTGTTTCCAGTATGGGTTAGAAAGACAGAAGAAGCCCGTTTGTAAAAGCTCCCAATTCACCTCTTTATGGACGTTGTCCGTCGTCAAAATATACCTCACATGACCCTTTACGCACATGATGCATTGTGGGTACAAACACAATGTGTATATCTTCAATCATTTGATATCAGTGAGATGGGCACATGTAGTCGTTACAGACAATAATATATATGTATAAAAAATGACTTTGTTTCAAGGTTGGGAGTTGCTGGGATATCATATATCCAGGATACATCTGGTATTTTTCCATTCATAATATATTTTTGGCCACTGGCTGGTTCTGTGTTGGTTTGACAATATTCCATTTCCCATATATACCGGCGCCGCCATAGAAAACACACTGAACAAGAAGGCTGTAATAAAGTATTTTCTGAAGAGGTACAGATTTTCTTTCCCATTTACTGAGTGAAGGTCCCCTTAGCCAATCAGAGGGAACACAAGAGGACTGAGCGCGACGAATAGGGATAGTCAGGGGGCGGAAGTTGCTACTGAGGAGAATTTGAGGCAAAGACCAACTAAAACTTTCAAACGTTTTAAAATGATCCACCAATTGTTTCATCTTCCAACCGTTTCGGCCAGTTGGTTAGTTGTGTGTTCTGTTTGGACAGGATCACCGGTTTAATGTTGACTGAGAGATTACTTTGGGTGAAAGACCACAGTGTGACGTCACAGCAGCAAGATTTGTGACCTGTTGCCACAAGAAAAGGGCAACCAGTGAAGAACAAACACCATTGTAAATACAACCCATATTTATGTTTATTTATTTTCCCTTTTGTACTTTAACCATTTGTATGTAGTTACCACACTGTACAGTGGCTTGCGAAAGTATTCACCCCCCTTGGAATTTTTCCTATTTTGTTGCATTACAACCTGGAATTAAAATATGACATTTGTAATGTCTTTATTCTTTTGAAACTTCTGTATTTGTAATGTTTACTGTTAATTTTTTTTTATTGTTTATTTCACTTTTTTTTTTTTTGTTTTAATTATAATCTTTTTTAATTTTCAACTTTTGTTTATTACTCTCCTTTGGTTTGGAATGTTAACAGTATGTTTCCCAATAAGCAATTGAATTGAGATTGAGTTGCTAGCTCCTCTCCAGGGGAAAAGGAAGCTGTCTTTTCCTTTATCCCTTTTTGGCCAAACGCAGTAGACGATTAAATACAGCTCTGGACTGTCTCTCACTGCATTACTACTTGCATAACTGGCCATTCACCTGCACCACAAC
>NW_019955201.1:0-1480 GCF_002910315.2 Salvelinus sp. IW2-2015
GCGTGACAGCGGACACAAGCAGTGACCCCGATAGGGCAGGCGGTGACAGCGGGACACCAAAGCAGTGACCCCGATAGGCAGCGTGACAGCGGGACACCAAAGCAGTGACCCGATAGGGCAGCGTGACAGCGGGGGACACAAAGCAGTGACCCGATAGGGCAACGTGACAGCGGGACACCAAAGCAGTGACCCCGATAGGCAACGTGACAGCGGGACAGCACCAAGAGTGACCCGATAGGGCAGCGTGACAGCGGGACACCAAAGCAGTGACCCGATAGGGCAGCGTGACAGCGGACACCAAAGCGTGACCCCGATAGGGCACGCTGACAGCGGGACACCAAAGCAGTGACCCGATAGGGCAACGTGACAGCGGGACACCAAGCAGTGACCCCGATAGGGCAACGTGACAGCGGGACACCAAAGCAGTGACCCCGATAGGGCAGCGTGACAGCGGGACACCAAAGCAGTGACCCCGATAGGGCAGCGTGGCACCGGGGCACCAAACACAAATAGATCACTATTTAAGTCAATGATGTCATAATGAGTGTATTGGCGGCGATTTGTGCAGTGATTTTATTTCTATGACCAAACTGCTGTGTCCTGGACGGAGCAATACGCCACAGGGCAAAACCCACCGAGCTTCTGCTCCTTATGCTCCTAGTCACAGTCAGTGGCCATGTCTGAATACCAGTACTAGCACACTACACACTTAAACTGCATACTCATTTCGGCGTTTGATCTAGTAGAATTCACTCGTCTTTTCCGACGTGTTTGACAACATCTGATAATGAGATAAATTAATGGGTTGTTCCAAAATGAACGACTGGCGGGCATTGGATGGCGCATTCCGAGTACTATTTCTCAAAATTTCACATATTATAAAACTTTTTTTTCTCTGATACTATTTAGTACACTAGTATGGGTATTTGAACACAACCAGCCACTCAGCCTATAGAAATATTACTATGCTAATATATTCAAATAGCTCCAGTCATTTTCCTCTACCCCCAATCCATCCACTCTCATTCCTCTCTTTTTCTCATGTTCTCTGTCCTATTCATCCCTGTGCAAACAGTAGTTGTTTTTGTTCAAGCAGAAATGTAGCTATAGTCACTTCTTTCTTTCATTCACACAAACACTGGCATATTTAATCAGGGAGAATCCCCCACAACCCCCTTTTTTGTCTCTGCCCCCCCCCTTCATTTCTCTCTTGTTCTCTTTCACACAACATTTTTCCCACCCCTTCAAACCAGCCAGCCCCATTGCTTCTTTCTCCGCACATTTACAGTTTCTCTGGTCCAGGGTTAAGTGCCTTGCTCAAGGGCATATCAACAGATTTTTCACCAAGTCGGTTCATGGATTTGAACCAGCAACTTTTTGGTTACTGACCCAACGCTCACCTGCCGCTCTTTTTCTCTAAATCTCTCTCTCTCTCTCTCGTGCTCTTTCGCGCTCTCTCTCTCTCTCTCTCTCTCTCTCT
>NW_019955202.1:0-1480 GCF_002910315.2 Salvelinus sp. IW2-2015
AAGTAGGTTAGGACATCTACTTTGTGCATGACACAAGTAATTCTTCCAACAATTGTTTACAGACAGATTATTTCACTTATAATTCACTGTATCACAATTCCAGTGGGTCAGAAGTTTACGTACACTAAGTTGACTGTGACTTTAAACAGCTTGGAAAATTCCAGAAAATTATGTCATGGCTTTAGAAGCTTCTGATAGGCTAATTGACATAATTTGAGTCAATTGGAGGTGTACCTGTGGATATATTTCAAGGCCTACCTTCAAACGCAGTGCCTCTTTGCTTGACATGGGAAAATCAAAAGAAATCAGCCAAGACCACAGAAAAAAATTGTAGACCTCCACAAGTCTGGTTCATCCTTGGGAGCAATTTCCAAACGCGTGAAGGTACCACGTTCATCTGTATAAACAATAGTACACAAGTATAAACACCATGGGACCACACAGCTGTCTCACCGCTCAGGAAGGAGATGCGTTCTGTCTCCTTGAGATGAACGTACTTTGTGTGAAAAGTGCAAATCAATCCCAGAACAACAGCAAAGGACCTTGTGAAGATGCTGGAGGAAACGGGTACAAAAGTATCTATATCCACAGTAAAATGAGTCCTATATCGACATAACCTGAAAGACGCTCAGCAAGAAATAAGCCACTGCTCCAAAACCACCATAAAAAACCAGACTACGGTTTGCAACTGCACATGGAGACAATGATCGTATTTTTTGTAGAAATGTCCTCTGGTCTGAAGAAACAAAAATAGAACTGTTTGGCCATAAAGACCATCGTTATGTTTGGAGGAAAAGGGGGGAAGCTTGCAAGCCGAAGAACACCATCCCAACCGTGAAGCACGGGGGTGGCAGCATCATGTTGTGGGGGTGCTTTGCTGCAGGGGGGACTGGTGCACTTCACAAAATAGATGGCATCCTGAGGAAGGAAAATTATGTGGATATATTGAAGCAACATCTCAAGACGTCAGGAAGTTAAAACTTGGTCACAAAGGGGTCTTCCAAATGAACAATGACCCCAAGCATACTTCCAAAGTTGTAGCAAAATGGCTTAAGGACAACAAAGTCAAGGTATTGGACTGGCCATCACAAGACCTCAATCCTATAGAAAAGGAGGAATGCGCCAAAATTCACCCAACTTATTGTGGGAAGCTTGTGGAAGGCTACCCAAAACGTTTGACCCAAGTTAAACAATTTAAAGGAAATGCTAGCAAATAGTAATTGAGTGTACGTAACCCACTGGGAATGTGAAATACAAGCTGAAATAAATTATTCTCTCTACTATTATTCTGACATTTCACATTCTTAAAATAAAGTGGTGATCCTAACTGACCTAAGACAGGGAATTTATACTAGGATTAAATGTCAGGAATTGTGAAAAACTGAGTTGAAATTTATTTGGCTAAGTTGTATGTAAACTTCCGACTTCAACTGTGTGTATATATATATATATATATATATATATATATATATATATATAT
>NW_019955203.1:0-1479 GCF_002910315.2 Salvelinus sp. IW2-2015
TGAGTCCTACAGGAGACAATCATTCTCCAGTAAACCTGTTGGTATATCCAACTTCCTGTAGCCTACTTGATAATTACCACACAGAATATTGCAGATATTCTTTTATTCTCTGACATGTGCCAGTGTACTTAAATCTTTTCTCATAGTCTCATAGTCTCTTAATATAGTCTCTTAAGATAACTGCATTTTTACTACACTGTACTGTATTCATGTCGTGTACTGTACTCTGTACTGTATTTATGTAGTGTACTGTACTCTATACTGTATTTATGTAGTGTACTGTACTCTGTACTGTGTTTATGTAGTGTACTGTATTTATGTAGTGTACTGTACACTGTACTGGATTTATGTACTGTACTGTATTTATGTAGTGTACTGTACTCTGTACTGTATTTATGTAGTGTACTGTATTTATGTAGTGTACTGTACACTGTACTGTATTTATGTACTGTACTGTATTTATGTAGTGTACTGTATTTATGTAGTGTACTGTATTTTTGTACTGTACTGTACACAGTACTGTATTTATGTAGTGTACTGTACACAGTACTGTATTTATGTAGTGTACTGTATTCATGTAGTGTAATGTACACTGTTTTGTATTTATGTAGTGTACTGTATTTATGTAGTGTACTGTATTTATGTAGTGTACTGTACTCTGCACTGTATTTATGTAGTGTACTGTACACAGTACTGGATTCATGTAGTGTACTGTACATTGTACTGCATTTATGTAGTGTACTGTACACAGTACTGGATTTATGTAGTGCACTGTATTTATGTAGTGTTCTGTACACAGTACTGTATTTATGTAGTGTTCTGTACACTGTACTGTATTTATGTAATGTACTGTACACTGTACTGTATTTTTGTAGTGTACTGTATTTATGTGGTGTTCTGTACACTGTAGTGTATTTATGTAGTGTACTGTATTTATGTGGTGTACTATACACTGTAGTGTATTTATGTAGTGTACTGTATTTATTTAGTGTACTGTATTTATGTAGTGTACTGTACACAGTACTGTATTTATGTAGTGTACTGTATTTATGTATTGTACTGTACACAGTACTGTATTTATGTAGTGTACTGTATTTATGTAGTGTTCTGTACACAGTACTGTGTTTATGTAGTGTACTGCATTTATGTAGTGTTCTGTACACAGTACTGTATTTATGTAGTATTCTGTACACAGTACTGTATATATGTAGTGTATTGTATTTATGTAGTGTACTGTATTTATGTAGTGTATTGTATTTTTGTAGTGTACTGCATTTATGTAGTGTACTGTACACTGTACTGTATTTATTTAGTGTACTGTATTAATGTAGTGTATTGTATTTATGTAGTGTACTATACACTGTACTGTATTTATGTTGTGTACTGTATTTATGTAGTGTACTATACACTGTACTGTATATATGTAGTGTACTGTACACTGTACTGTATTTATGTAGTGTACTATACACTGTACTGTAT
>NW_019955204.1:0-1479 GCF_002910315.2 Salvelinus sp. IW2-2015
ACCCAGGACAGGACAGCCCTCCATTCTGCCTCACATGTTAGACTAAACTCTCACATATTAGCAAGAAAGTTACAGGTATCTTGGCGGCATAGAGTTTTGTTAGAATTTAAGCAAATATCCAGCAATTCTACACCACTTGGCATGGAGCTGAGAGACAGTTTTTCTAGTTTCCAGCAATTCTATGCATTGTGCCGTGCCTCATGCTGTGTTCTGCTGAAACATTATAACAAAATCAATGGGCATGTTCCCTGAATGCCTGTTTTTGTTTTGTTTTTTTGATTCTCCCTGACTGTCTAGCTTTTATTTGACTGTTAGTTCTTAAATATGGTAATATTATAATGTACTGGCTCTATAAATGTWTTTCCATCCTGAAAATTACCACCTATGTACTATACAGAAAAACACTGTAAATTAGCTCCAATGATTGTAATTTCTTACATATTAAAGGGATAGTTTGAGTTGAAAACCCCCTAGAAACTCTACTTATAGTGTATTAGGAAACTATTCAGGCCCCTTGACTTTTTCCACATTTTGTTACGTTGCAGCCTTATTCTAAAATGGATTAAATGTTTTTTTTCCCCCACTCATCAATCTACACACAATAACCCATAATGAAAAAGCAAAAACAGGTTGAGAAATTTTTGCAAATGTATTAAAAATTACAAACTGATATATCACATTTACATAAGTATTCAGAACCTTTACTCAGTACTTTGTTGAAGCACCTTCGGCAGCGATTACAGCCTTGAGTCTTCTTGGGTATGACTCGACAAGCTTGGCACACCTGTATTTGGGGAGTTTCTCCCATTCTTCTCTGCAGATCCTATCAAGYTCTGTCAAGTTGGATGGGGAGCGTCGCTGCAGAGGTCTCTCCRGAGATGCTCGATCGGGTTCAAGCCCGGGCTCTGGCTGGGCCACTAAAGGACATTCAGAGACTTGTCCYGAAGCCCCTCCTGCGTTGTCTTGTCTGTGTGCTTAGGAATGTTGTCCTGTTGGAAGGTGAACCTTCGCTCCTGTCTGAGGTCCTGAGTACTCTGGAGCAAGTTTTCATCAAGGATCTCTCTTCCGTCGGCGACTCTACCATAAATGCCTGATTGGGGAGTGCTGCAGAGATAGTTGTCCTTCTGGAATGTTCCTCCCATTTCCCCAGTGACACTCTAGAGCTCTGGAGAGTGACCTCGAGTCCTTGTTGACCCCCTGACCAAGGCCCTTCTCCTCCGATTGGTCAGTTTGGCCGGCGCCAGCTCTAGGAAGAGTCTGGTGGTTCCAAACTTCTTTCATTTGAGAATGATGGAGGCCACTATGTTCTTGGGGACCTTCAATGCTGCAGACATTTTTTGGTACCCTTCCAAGATCTGTGCCTCGACACAATCCTGTCTCGGAGCTCTGTGGACAATTTCTTCTCGACCTCATGGCTTGGTTTTTGCTCTGACATGCACTGTCAACTGTAGGGACCTTATATAGACAATGTGTGCCTTC
>NW_019955205.1:0-1478 GCF_002910315.2 Salvelinus sp. IW2-2015
TTTGCACATGAACAGCTACTCATTAGAAAGGAATTGCAATGTACATATTTACGAGTGTATGCCTTTGTCTCTGTTGAAATCGCTGGTCCATCTGCTGGAGAGTCAGTCGACAGAAAGTCTCTTGTTTGTCCACCAGAGATCAAAGTATTTCGTAGTTGTAGCTTGTTCCCTTTGTTCTGGAAGTGTCGGTAAAAATGGACACGTCTGGTCGTTGGTCCAATGGTCGTTTGATAGGGAAATGTTCTCCAGAATGGATCTTTCAGAGTACCACCCGGTGGTTCTCGGTCACGTTTACCAGACTAAAGTACTTAAACAGCTGCAGACTGAATGTTCCTGTGTAGTCTTTAGTTTTGTAGCTTTCTTAACCATTCGTGACGTCCGGTTCAACACCCCGGCTAGTTGAGGTAATCTGTACATGTAGGTGTGGGCGATGTGACTATGCATAGGTAACAAACAAACAGCGAGTAGCAGCAGTGTACAAGGGGGGTCAATGTAAATTGTCCGGTGGTGATTTTTATGAATTGTTCTGAAGTTTAATGGCTTGGGGGTAGAAGCTGTTGAGGAGCCTTTTGGTCCTAGACTTGGCGCTCTGGTACCCCTTGCCAAGCGGTAGTAGAGAAAACAGTCTATACCTTGGGTAACTGGAGTCTCTGACAACTTTATGGGCTTTCCTCTGACACCGCCTATTATATAGGTCCTGGATGGCAGGAAGCTTGGCCCCAGTGATGTACTGGGCTGTTCACACTACCCTCTGTAGCGCCTTACGGTCAGATGCCGAGCAGTTGCCATACCAGGCCGTGATGCAACCAGTCAGGATGCTCTCGATGGTGCAGCTGTGAACCTTTTGAGGATCTGGGGGCCCATGCCAAAACTTTTCAGTCTCCTGAGGGGGAAAAGGCACGACTGTCTTGGTATGTTTGGACCATGATCGTTCATTGGTGATGTGGACACCAAGGAACTTAACTCTCAACCCGCTCCACAGCCTCGTTGATGTTAACCTCTCTGGGATATGTGGGACGGTAGCGTCCCACCTGGCCAACATCCAATGAGCGCCAAATTCAAATAAATTACTATAAAAACTAAACTTTCATTAAATCACACATTCAATATACCAAATTAAAGCTACACTTGTTGTGAATCCAGCCAACGTGTCAGATTTATGCTATTATTTGAGGATAGCACCCCAGCTAACAATCACAGACCATCATATTTCAACCCTCCCCGCGCGACACAAAACGCAGAAATAAAGATATAATTCATGCCTTACCTTTGACAAGCTTCTTCTGTTGGCACTCCAATATGTCCCATAAACATCACAAATGGTCCTTTTGTTCGATTAATTCCGTCGATATATATCCAAAATTTCCATTTATTTGGCGCGTTTTGATCCAGAAAAACACAGGTTCCAACTTGCACAACGTGACTACAAAATATCTCAAAAGTTACCTGTAAGCTTTGTCCAAACATTTCAAACTACT